>NW_006159960.1:1860019-1885091 GCF_000334495.1 Tupaia belangeri chinensis
TCTTTCCCTGTGCAGCTTACTGTAAATGAGATGTTTTAAAAAATAGGAGTGTGAATGAGAATAAAGCCTGGGAAGACTAAGATAACCCAAAATAAACAAAATTGCAAAACTATCATTGCATGAATTTTTTTTTTCCTAAGTGTGAAAATCCCTTCCCCCACATACACACTGAGATAGCTGATGTCTCAAGAATGCTTGTGTACCTTTAAAACAGTTTCCATTGCAATATATAGGAAAATACAACTGGAAAGTTAGTGTGTGACACCAGGAAGAAATCGAGAAATTTGCCTACTCACCCTTCAGATTGATTGAAATTTCCTCTTCCCTCTTTTTTCCCCTTTCTGAATTCTAATTTGTCTTTTTAAACTTGGAACATACTGATTTTGCAAAAGCATGTGTCATTATCTCTTCTTTACAAATTTTATTCCTGAAAAATTAGGTTTTCATAGAAATTTGCAGTGGTGAGTAAGCAATATCTCAAATGTTCTTTTGTTCAAAGTAGGTACTCAAAATATATTGATTAAATAAATTAATGACAGTTATTTTACTTTACATAAATGCACCTATTGGGTTAAACAGATTTGAATAAGAAGGTTTCAAGGAGGTTCTAAGGAGAAGGTTCGTGTCTGAAATCTGTTCTGGCTCAAAGCTCCTTCTCTATTATTTTTGGGTCATCTTGTCTTAAACTTCAAAATTAGTCTCTGAATAGAACACAATGCTATGCCGATTTCTACTTGGCAAACAGGAAAAACTGCAAATCATGGAATATGATAAAAATTATCCAAAGTGTAAATCTTTAAAAAATAACTGGCAGAATACAAAGGTACTGGACCAGCCAGTGGCATGGTGGTGAAGGTGGCTGGATTCCACATGGCCAACTGTGTAGTTCAAGTCCCAGAGCTGGTAGCTTGAAAAACATTTCAGGTGCATGTGCATGCATACCCAAAATCTGAAGAGGAGAATGGAAGAGAAGAAACTGATGTGTGACTATTCTCCTGGGGTGTGCTTTCTCACTTTCCCTGTTTCTCTCCAGTGAGAGCCCAAACCCTGTGGCAAATTTTTAAAAAAGAAAATACAAGGATACTTTGAAGACTTCCTGAAAAAAATAAAGTATGAGTTTATTTGATGCAAAAGAAAAAATATAAATCCACGCATAGGTCCAGAAAATGGTAGAAGATTACGTTGCTGGATCCCACAGAGCTGACGTCACAGTTCCAGTCCTAAAATGAGCCACTTGAAGATCATGCCAGGTGTGTGTGTGTGTGTGTGTGTGTGTGTGTGTATGTGTGTGCATGCACCAAATCCTAAGGAGACTTGGAGGAGAAGGGATTGCGATGTGGCCATCCCCACTTTCCCTCTTTCTCTCTGGCAAGCGCATGCACTTGTGGCAAAATAAATAAATGAAAAATAAAATCCATACATAGTTTTTTCATTGTACACATTTTCCATGGACTCTTAGAAGACCCCCTCATATATACAAAATCATGTAGTGTTTACCTGGGAAGGTCTGATGGGAGAGTTTGGAGAGAATTTAGCTTCTTCTGTTAGATTATACATTTTACAAGGCAAGAGTCAAGTCTATTGTATTTGCTATCATGTGCTTTGCCACCAGTACCCAGCCTGACCTGTAATACATGCTCGAGTGCTACTTGCTGATTAATGATATTTTACTCATTTTTTTCTTTTGTATAGGTTTCCATGGGGAACACAGATTACATTTCTAATCATAAAAATAAACAATTGAAATTAAAAATAAAACTCTGCCATATGGCACGTCAATGAACCTCTGTAAATATTTGTTGAGTGATTGAATGCAAGCAAGGACCATAAAACCAGCCATGAAAACTGTGAAACATGAGTCATTGTTCATTAGTGGCATGAAAACCTCCTATTTTTCATTAGGATAAAACTGAAAACCTGACATGGGCATGCACAGGTAATTGTGACATTCTCCCTTTCCAACATGTTATGTGATTATGCTGAATTCAGCTGAATAGACTAGAACTTTCCAGTAAGTGCTCATCTAGTGCCTATTCTACTTTAGCATATTTTTTTTTCTTTTTTAATTTCCAGAAGGTGCACGTGCTCACAAGAGACAGAGAGAAAGAGAGAGAGGAGATGGAAACAGCACCCCCAGTCAGACATGGTCACACTGCAGTCGCTTCTCCTCCATTTCTCCATCTCATCAGGATTTGGGGTTCACAAGCACACAGATGCCCTGTATGTTTTTCAAGCAACCAGTCTCTTGAACTGTGGTCAATCATGTGGGCTCAAGCTCCTTTAACCCCTAGGCTATGGGCCCAGCTCACAAGTATATTTTTAACTTTCTACATATATTCTCTTTTCTTTCACCACAGAGTTAGAGGAAGATGTGCCACATTAGGTTCAAAAACTAGGCCCTCCACCTATGCCCCTGAGTCAATCTGTCCTGCCTGTTCCAGGGCCCTTCCTATCTGATGTCCCTTTTGATTCAGAACACAACTCCTCCCCTGCTTCTGCCATTCAGTCTGCAACTGTGCACGATTCATGTCTTCTAAAAATAAAACCCCACATTCCCAGCACCTGAATAACTGATTAAGCCACTGCTCCTTTAGTAACTTCCCTTCACCTTCCAAAGGTGAGTTACTCACTGAATATCTGGGTGGCATTCGAAGGCTGTCAGGAGATGGACGAGGCAGGATGGATGGCAATTTCGCAGCAGCCTAAAACCAGTGAGGTCCCAGCCATGAGGTCTGCTGGACTCTGATTGGCTGCTGCTGCCTATTGGCGTTTCTATATTAGCTCACAGTTCTGACTATCACATTCACCTCATGCAGCTCTGAATTGTCTCCCACTGGGATTCCTGGTGTCTAGCCTCATCATTCCCATTGCCCGTGACCATCTCTAACCTTCCTGTGGCTGTTCTCACAACCATCTGAAATGGTTTTGTGGAGCCTTCCATTGCTAATAATATCAGATAAGGTTTTTGTTCTGTTCTGATCATCCACATTGTCCTTAAATTTTGTCCTTTGGTTTCTGCCTCCACCACTTAATGAAACATCTCTCACAAATGTTACCAATCACCTCTTCTTTGCAAAGTCAATGGTTTTCTCTGTCTTCAACCTACTCCTCTCTGAATTATTTGTTTCTATAGGCTGGAGGTAACAAACGGGCATCCTGTGGATCAAATCAAGATTTCAAGTGTAACTTCTATACAAATAATGTTTTGAAAATGTGTCTTCTAAATTCAATTACTTCATCTGGGGCATTTCCCTTTGCCACATGCATCTATTTTGCCTTTGTCCCACTCCTTCTTATTCCCCAGACTTGGTTTCCACAGTTGTCCAACCTCTAAGGGATTTGAGTTTGTGCCTCCTATTCAGGTTTATCCTCTCTGTTCCTTCAAAGTCCTACTTCCCACTGGGCGATCCCTTTCATGACCCTTCTCTCTGTTCTCAGTCTTGCTTCCTCGTAACATCTTGAGACATACTACACAAAGATTTGCTTGTAGTCCTTGACTATTTTCTCTTTAGCAACTTCTCTCAAGCTTATAATCTCAACTGTCACCTTCACCTGGTGACTCCCAGGAGTCCACATATCTGCTGCTGACCCCTGACTTTTAGTCCTGCATTTCTTCCTTTCTTTTCTTTCTTTCTTTCTTTTTTTTTTTTTTGAGAGAGAGATTTTTCCTTCAGGTCACATGTATTCGCTGGAGAGACAGAGACAGAGAGATAAATCATCTCCCCCCGCCACCCCACCCAGGGTGAATGGCCATGCTGCAATCCCTTCTCCTTTATTCTCCTCTTGGGATTCTGGGCATGCATGCATATGTGCGTGTAGTGAATTTCAAGCCACCGGGTCTGGGACTTGAACTGCAGTCAACTATGTGGGAGTCCAGCGCCTTAACCACTATGCCACCTGCCATCCCTAGTGCTGCATTTCTAAGTATGCATTTTGTTGCTTCCATGACAGTTCTGAAAAATATCTCAATTCTGTATACACAAATGAAGGTTTTTCCTCTTAACTCTAAAACCTTCCTCTTTCTGGACATTCTTTATACTAGTTATTACCAACTTTATAATCACCAGGGTTCAAGATATCACTTAAACCATCTGCGACGTACCTTTACTGTCAAGTTCTGTCTAGTTCTATTTACTGTTATCTGTCACTCTCCTGTGTCTGGATTTTCACTTCCCTGACACTATGAAAAATCAGCATCTCTTTAATTTAATGCTGCTATTTGTCAACAGTAGGAGAATGAAAACCTAAAATCTCCGAACAACACATGCCCAATATTTTTCTAGACAAACAAGGGCTGTTTTCTATAAATATATGCCCTTTTGAAGATGCTAAATAAGGTCCACTTCCCTCTTCTGGTTGAGAATCATGAGGTCTCATCTCTCAAACCCAAGGGCCTCACAGCTCTACCTCTCCTCACAAGAATATTTTCAGAGAGTATCTCACATTGTGTCTGTGTACAAAGAGAAGCCTGAAATTCTGATGTATCAAGGAATCAAGGAACTGGCGAGTAAGCGATCACCTTTCCATTTTGTAATGCCATTTAAGAAACAAAACTTTTTTATTTTTTTTTTTTACTTTTTTTTTCTTCAGGTTTTTGCCACACAGCATGTGCACTCACCAGTGAGAGACAGAGAGGGAAAGTGAGAAATCACCCCCCCCAAGGGGTTGGCCATGTTGCAATCTCTTCTCCTCCATTCTCCTTTCAGAATTTTGGGCATGTGTGCATACCCACACACACACACACACACACACCGCAGGCTGCCGGGTCCAGTGCTCAAACCGCGGTTGGCCATGTGGCAGTCCAGTGCCTTAACCACCACACCACCTGCTGGCAGTTATCTTTTAAATGCAGAACCTGCGGTCATATTTTCTACAACTTTCGCAAGTTAACAAATCACTCATTTTCCTTCTACACGAGTTATTTTCTCTCCTTACCTATTTTATGAGCCGTTCCTAGACTAAACGTTCAGAAGCCCAGTCCCATTCATTTTCCTCCACTATTCAAAAACATCACAATGGTTTCTTGTTGTGCAATATATACTGTTCAGCTTCAGGGTAGGGCGTTTGACTCCCTCTAAAATCTGAACCCAAACTTCTTTCCTAACCTGTTTGAACCGATAGACTAGTGTCACACATCCAGCTAAACCAAACTCCGACCTCCCGCCCTACGGTGTGCAGACTCCAGGGCCCTCGTGCGTGATCTTGCACAACTGTCCCCAAGAACAGGGGCAAGGCCTGGACTTGCTTCTAAACAGTGGGCTAGAGCACTGGGAGAGGAGGTGTTTGGTGATGTGTTTGTGACTACGTAGAGAAGACCGTGTGGTGGTCCTGCTAGATTCTATCTTTCACTATCTTCTTGGGCCTTTCCCTATCTTCTTGGGCTTGGAGAACACACTGCCATATTGCAAACTCTAGGTTGGGCAGCCCAAGTGGCAAGGAGCTTAGGGTGGCTCGTGAGAGCCGAGAGAGCTCTCTCGCTGAGTATTGAAAAGAAACTGACATCCTCAGTTCTCCCACTGCAAGGAAATGAATTCTGCCAAAAAAAGTGGATCCTTCCCAAGTTGTGTCACACATGAGACTGTCCTCCCAGTTATACCTGATTGCAATCTTGCGAGACCCTACACTGAGGATTCGGCCAAGCCATTTCCAGATTCCAGACCCACAAAAACTGACATAACAAATGTGTGTTGTTTTAAGCTGAAAATTAATGGTAATTCCTTATACAGAAATAGAAAGTCAACATATATATCCTTTACTTTACATTATGGCTGAAAAGTCCTTCTCTAAATAACCAGAAGTTTTCATTCGACCATATCCTATAACTCAATGACATTCATCTCATAAATGTCTTCACACTTTGGGAAGCAATCTTTCCCAACTCTAAACTCCAATAACCTGATGTTGGAACTTGTCCTAAGCTCATGTTCTTTCACATTTTTATCATGGGTGCTTACCTTTTATTTGTAGACCATGACCACCTAAAAGGTATAAAAGTTTTATAAGGGCCTCATTATTATTATTTTTTGAGAGGTTTTTGCTATAGGGCACATGCACCTGCCAGAAAGAGAGTCAGAGAGACAGAAAGCGAGAAATCACCCAGTGGGGATGGCCATGCCGCAATCCTTTCTCCTCCCCTCTCTCACAATCTTGAGCATGCACATACAGGCACCCAATGTGAGTTTAAGCCACTGGGTCAAGGACTTGAAACACTATTGACTACACGGGAATCCAGCGACATAGCCATTATGCCAACTGCTGGTCCCAAGGGCCTCATTAGTAAAGTAAAAGTAAACCCAAACAGCTTAACTTCATCTCTCCATGGCTATGATCATTCAGTCTTCTACTCATAATGAATTTTCACAAGTCTATGACCTATGAAGTATCCACATCTACGTAGCAGGTAGCTATGCTTTCATAGGACTTGTCAAACATTGAAGAGAATTAGAATCGCGTTTAATATTACATGTATGGTACTATTCTGATACAAGGAGATTTAGGGATGTATTCTACTAAGACTCTATCTTTTTTCTTTTTTTTTTTTTTTTTTTGGAGAGGTTTTTTGCTATAGGGCCTGTGTGCTCTCTAGAAAGAGACAGAAAGCGATAAATCACGTCCCCCGGGGGAAGGCCACACTGCAATCCCTTCTCCTCCATCCTCCTATTGGGACCTTGGACACACATGCATATGTGCCTGGCATGAGTTTAAGGCACTGGGTCTGGGACTCAAACCACAGTCGACTACATGGGAGTCAAGTGACATAACCATGATGCCAATTGCTGGTCCCATGCTAAGACTCTATCTTCATTTGCTAGTTCTGCCTGTATCTGTATTCTATACTAATTAGCTAGCTCCCTAATAATAATAACTGCCAGTATATCTAAAGATATAAAATTGCTTAAGAGTTATAATATTTAGGACCAGCCATGGTGGTGTCTGCTGGTTAGATGTGTTGCTCCACAAGCTGAAGCTACATGGGAGGTCCAGGTGTGAGTCTCAGCCCAACCTGAAGGGTAGATGTGGCATGCACCTGTAGTCCCAGCTACTTGTGAGGCTGAGGCAGAAGAACTGAAACATATTGAGACTCTGTTTCAAAAAAACAATTGTTATGTGTAATTGATATTGTCTAAGTATGTATTAAAAATAAAATTCATTCATAGAACTGGGGTTTAACAACAGAATATTCTTAGATATGCACTTTATGAACCAGAAGAGCTAGTATCACAGCAAATATTTTTTTTTTTACACACAACTCTAAAGGGCTGACAATAGGATGAAAATGATCCTTTGTGATAGATTTAAAAGCAGTACTCTGTATCTCAAAAATCTCAAAAATAAATAAAAAGAATAAAAGCTTCACAGCAAATGGATGCTTTAGCCCCTAATATGCTTTCTTCAAGCAGGAAATATACCATTAGCGTTCAGACACTGGTATCAAATCAGTCTACATCAAAAGCAGGTTCACTTGCTAGAATTTGTGTTGTCATTTTGAAATATCACTTTAAAGTAAGAGTCGTGTAGCGTGTGAAGTGCTATTGTCAAAAAAGCCATAACATATGTTATTTAAAAGAACACATTCAGTTCTACATTACTATAAATATGCTTTTCATAATGCTGCTTGCTAAACTATTTTAGAAATATCCACAAATTTATTTTCAATAGTTTTTTGTTAAATAAGAGAATGTTAAAGTATGTATCTTTATATATGCTTCTCCACAAGTGATCATTTCAGTATTATTACAATAATGCATTCTTTTAAATATAAGTATCTCAAATTCAGTGCGCTTATTATTGTGAACCTCATATACACATCCACATAGCTCTTGCAAAGATAGATTTGACCTTTCCCCTCCTGTAATCCATTTTCCTGCAGAACAGCCAGAGAAATTAATTTAAAACAAAACCCAGATCACCCCAATCTCTCTTCATGGCACTTACGATAAACCCAAATGGCTTGCCTGACCAACACCCTGTTTGGTTGGTCTCTACCTCGGCTTCCTCACCTCATTTCCTATCATCCTTCCCCAGTTCAGGGTGCTGTAGCCACACTGGTCAGTGTTCTGCTTCGAGACACCCTTGAATCTCCCAGCATTTGCCTTTGCACTCTGCTCACAGGTACTCATGCTTCTCATTATCCTCTTATACTTATTCCCTCTGGACCTGCGAATCTCAGTTCATCATCGCCTCCTCAGAAAAGTCTGTGTGTTACCAACTCCCAAATGGCCACCACCCCTGAGCCATCGCCGATACATCACTGATTAATTCTCATCTTACCTCTCATGGTTTGTGTCTCCAGGTGTATTAGGACTTACTGTCAGCCACACCCAGCCAGAAGTTAACGGCACAGACACAGCGCCTGGCAAGCAGCAGGCATTTTGAAAGAATGAGTGGAACACTAGAATCAAGGGACTTTGCTATAGTTTAATAACTGACCTTTAACCCATGGCTTTCTTTTTCATTTGCTAAGTAGCTGCAGGCAATTGCTCATACTCTTCATGCCTGTTTCCTCATCAGCAGAAGTAAAGTCATAATATCTATTTTCATAAAGATTTTTGAGTACTAAATGAGACAATATGTACTCAATTTTAACCTGTTAATTGACACACAGAAGTAAAAAAATTGCCAATTATTCACTTATTGTATATTATTTGTGTGCGCATGCACATGTGTGCACTGAGAGAATGAAAAAAGAGTCTCATTCCCAAGACAATATTTCCTCCTTTTCATAGCTAATACTTTATGCAATATTTAAGCCAAAATAACACTTATGAAAAAAGATAAAGGCTTGAATGATAGAAGAAATATCAAAGACTATATCTAGATTTTTTAAATAATTTTGTCAATTTATTTTCCAGTCATTTTTCTCCCTAAAACTTGTCTTTATTTTGTCACATATATAAAACAAAAATCAAATAATGCTGCAATGTATGAATTAAGGTTTCCTTATCACTACCCCAAATTGATGCTTATTGGTTTTATCTTACATTGCTTACATTTTTATGAAAGTGTATGACAGAAATGTTCTATTGCTTTTATTACTTTGTAGAGTATTGGAATTTAATATCAGGACTAGCAGGTTGCGTTATGGTTAAAATGATGGGGTCTCACATAGCCAAACCTGAGATCTGAGTCTCAGACCCTGTGGCTTGAGAAGTACTCTAGGTATGTTTATGTGTGTGTGTGTGTGTGTGTGTGTGTGTGTGTGTGCCCAAAATCCCAGGAGGAGAGATGGAGAAGAAGGAACTGCAATGTGACCCTCTTTCTCTCCATCTCTCTCTGGAGAGTGCATGTGCTCTTTAGCAAATTACAAAACAAAACAAAAATTCAATATATATTTTAAAAATTAAGTCAGCAATGGGCAGGCAATAAATGTTACTTAAGGAAAGAAGAATATTATTTATTTTTATTAAATATTATTTAACATTAATGAAGACAGTAACATTAAATATTTTAAAATATTTATATTTTCATAAAATATATTGTTTCGCTTCTCTAGAAGATTTAATTAGCTCTATTTATAATTTGCTATCCTTCCATAAGAGCTTTCTGTTTTGCCATATTATTGGAAATATATTCTCTTCAAGTCTTCACTTAAAAGGTTGACTTTCAAATTACAAAAGCAAAAAAAAAATGAGCATTTAAAAAATACCTTTGTAATTGTTAAGGGAAGAACATTTATAAGAATGAACGAATTTACAATTTCGAGATAGGAAATGGCAGGTGGCCTTTCAACAAGGTAACAACTGCCAATCTGGGTCAACGTGCAAATGCTGATCTAGGAGAGATATACAGCAGGAGGCAACAGGTTCAGGAACTAAAAGCCACATGGCATTCTGAGCTTGCAGGAGGAGAGGGGTGGGGTTTATGGATACTTTAAAAAGGCAAAGTCATCACACTTTTAATATAGCATATATGACTTTCTTTAAGAAAAATGAATCTCTCCTAAACCATCATTTAGAAATACAGTAAACCATAAAATGAAAGGCTCCTTGTCAATTAAGTGACTCCTTTATGCCTCACAGACAAACTTCTTAGTTACATTTGCTATTTTAGAAAAGCATATGTTAGACTGAAGGGGGAACCCACATGGGTTTTGGGTTTGGTATCCTTTTTTCTTTCCTTCCTCAAATCAAACATGAAAGGTTTTATTGAAAAGAAGATCAAATGATGGACAAATTGAATTTGTTATAATTTTTCTTAATAATCTAATAATTCTCTTTCTTCTCACAAAGTTTAAAGAATAGTGTTAATTCAGTTCATAGCATTTGGATTACAGTGAAGGATTTTGAAAATATCAAGTTAAATGAACATAGAACTGAATTCTAAAATAGAGAGTCCTTCTGATTTAAACATGCATTGCATTCATGCTGTGTTAAGATAATGATTTATAGAATAAATACAGAGAGGGTACTTACCATATGCCAGATACTCTTTGAGGCACTGGGGACACAATGGTGAGTAAAAGAACGCCCTAGTAGGTGCTGCACGTGTGACACCAAGCCCTCCACGCACACCTCTGTCCTGGGCTTTGGAACTGCGGAGCTTGTCACCAGAATTTTATTTTCAGGTTACCAGTGAGCATCCATATGATTAAACTGAACTTCATTTAAGGATCAGTTTATTCTCCCTTGTTGCCGTGTATGCTGCAGTGTGGAGAGGAAGTGCCCTGTGGTGGCTATGCATGCAGGGTCTAAAGCCAGCTGACTTGCCACATGGCTTCCTGTCCACGCAGTACTGGGTCTTCTCTGACCCTCAGTTTCCTTGTTTTCAAATTGGATGTTATAAGAATATCTACCTTCTAGATTGTTCTGAAGCATAAATCAAGTAACACTTTTATAATACATAGATCTGGCAACTTAAATGCTCCATAAATGTTCCTTGTTGATCATTGCTTAGGTTGAACGATCACCTTCTCTAGATCCTACATAAGAGCAGGGCCTGAAAAAACATTCGTGCTGTTCATGTTATTTTCTCGGAAATTAAGGAACAGGTGAACAATGAAGGGAAGGGTACGTACTTGAGTTCTACTATACCTCAGCAGTTTTAGCAAAGGAAAGACCATACATGTCATGTTTGTACAGTCGTTTTTTACCAAGATGAAAACTGCATCAGAATTCAGTTTTGAAAAGAGGCACAAACTATACGAGGGGACTTTTAAAAGTTTGTGGGAAATGGGATTAAAGTACATGTTTGTGGTGGTACAAAAAATTGAAACCATGCATAATTTTTTAGTAATATACATTTTCTATGAACTCTTTGAACAACTCTCCTATATATACAGCTTCATTCATCCACTTCTATTTTATGGTTCTATTCTCAGGTAATATTTGGGAACAATCTCTTCTCTCTCTCTCTTTTAGATTGCTATAGGGCACATGTCCTCGTCAGAAGGAGAGGGAGGGAGAGAGAGATATCACCCCCACCCCCAGGAGGGATAGCCATGCCACAATTACTTCCCTTTCATTCTCCTGTCAAGATTTTGGGCATACACACACGCACACACACACACAAACACACACACACAGTGTGTCTGAAATTCAAACTGGATCCCATGTGGGATCCAGCCACCTTAACCTCCCTGCCACCTGCTGGCCCATAATCTTCTCTTTCAGGATCTATTTATCATTCTGTATTACTCACTTTAGAATTATTTAAAGAAGGGCATTTACTAGTTAGTAATAATGATGAAAAATGGCTTCTGGTCCACTTTGAGGACAAATTTGTATAAGAATGAGAATGGTGTTGGAGAGTTTTTTTTGTTTTTTGTTTTTTAATGACAGGTTATTATCTGCTACAGATAGGGTCAAGGCTAAAGAAGGTCAGTATGGCGTGAGCACTAGTAACTCCACCCAAAATGAAAGGCTGCAGCAATGTCTCCACTTAGCTGTGATCCATAACCATAATTATCTTAGTCCTAAAGAGAACTACAGCCTTTCTCTAGTCCAACCCTATCATTAAACAGTTGAAGAAACTGAGGCTCAGTTGGATGAAGTTGCTCACCCAAGGCAACTTGGCAAGTTGGCAATGGCAAAAGGATGCTGGCCTTCCAGGACAGTATCCTTGTCAGCAACTACTTTGCCTCTCATGAAAATGGAAATAGCATACATCTTGAGTATTTGGTACCATTTATTCCCTTATTTTTTTCTAGAAATGATAGCTCAAAAGAATTATAATTCAAGTGAAGGTAATAGTAATGTGGATTAATTTTTGCTTTCAGTGTTATATATATTTTGACTCCTATAAGAAAATATCTCCCCCACTTGAAAATATATTGTATCTTTCTCTTTCAATTAAAAGTTATAGTAGGTAACCAGAAACAAATAATGACAAACAAACACGTGAATTATTTCTCTGTTCTGTTTTTTGTATTACTTCAAATTCTTAAAGTAAAATTCATAATTAAAGTAGTTTTTTATTAGTTTTCCAGAGGGTACATGCTAGAGAGTGGAAAAAGAGAGAGAAAGGGTAAGCAAGAAAGCACCCACCGCACACCCCTGTGGGACATGGTCACACTGCAGTCCCTTTTCCTCCGTTTCGCCCTCCCTTTGGGATTTGGGACATGCGTGCACACACACATCCAGTGTGTATCTCGAGTCACGGGTCTAGGAAATCGAACAGAGGGTCAGTCCTGTGGGTTCCAGCTAAGAAAGTCTTAGCCATCAGGCCAGAAGCTGGCCCATCAGTAGTCATTTGGGTAAGAACTACTTTCTTCCCATTACTCCCGTCAGGAAACTGGCAACTGAAGAGAAATGTAAATGTATTCATTTTACATAAACAGCTGTCTCACAGACCAGTCATGATAGAATAAAACTAAACCCAGACACACAGAAATAAGAATACAAAAGCGACCTCTCAGAGAATGGCCAACTTAATGATCGGCACAAGCCTGGAAAGATCAATAATATCGTTGAATGTTAACTTCCAGACTTGAAACGGGAAGATCAGACAGTCACACTGCGAGTGCAACAGAAGAGATTTTAATGACATGAGACTGAACTGGTGAAACAGAATTGTATAACTTTTGACTAAAACATTACTGATTTTCTTCTATGCTTTGTTTTCCAGATTTAAGCATTTTTGTCTTCTCTTGAACTGCTGATAGGTTCATCTACCTACTGTTTGAACTGAATCCTAAGCTTTTTCCTGGCTTTAAGTCTTAAGCAAACTTCTCTTACTAGTTTTTGATGTTGAGTAAAACTAAAACTGTTTTCCTTGAAATTAAAAAATGCATTAAAAAAGTAAGATTAAAAACAATTGATCTGCCTATCTTTACCTCTAAGTCAACTGTGTGTTCTACATAAATCATTTGTACTTTCTTATTTTTCATCTTTACAGTTTTCTTCCTTATGAATAAAAATCCATAAGCATATTGCAAGTCATATATCAAGCAATGAACCAATCGCACGGAAGTGGTTTTATTTTAGCCAGATTAACTCTAAAGCAAAATAAGAGAATCAATGTCACTTCCATGATTTGAATAGGTTAGATTTAGGTAACAGTTATAGTATCTGATTATTATCTGATTATTTGTAAGAACTAAGATGAAATTAGTGCTACAAACGATGACTCAGTCCATCAGATTCCACTCCCTCCAAGGTTACTAGCTAGTACAATGAAGACAAGTTGCTTTTCAGAGCAGTGCTCAGAGAGCTCCAACATGGCCCTTTGGATCAGGAGGTTTCTAGAGCACCTGGGTTGGGGGAAGAGCTCTGAATAAAAGAGGCAGATGTGATAGAAAAAAATACAGTTATTTGCCAGTTCTACTATTTGGCTGAGAGTGGCCCTTAACGTGAGAGAATGGCTTCCTTCTTAGGTTTTTATGACACATTATCTTTGGGCATGCTTCAACCAGACATGCGTAAGTAAGATTTTTCTAATATGTTTTCATTCCATGACTGTACACAGTCACTGCACACTGGTTAAAATAGCTCACCTTGCTGCCTTAAACATTTACTCAAATCAGTCAGGCTTCTACTAAGATGGGGGTTTGCTCAGTACAAGCCTGAGACCTGTTCCTTGTCCTTCACAAGTCAGCTCTGACTTCCTGCAGGCTGATACAGATCTGGTGCCCACTCTTTGATTATTGTTGACACTTTCATGTTCGGTAGCTTTCGTGGCTATGTCATGTCCCTTCTTGTTTCACAGCTTTATTTACACCATAAATGACATTTCACACCATAAATGACATCTTTTCCAATATTAAGAAGTCTTTTACTTTTGTTTGATTTTTTTTAATCTTTTTTTTAAAATTGCCAGAGGGAATGTATGCTTTCCAGCGAGAGACAGAGAAACAGAGGAAGAGACAACAAGCACTCAAAGGGGCATAGTCACACTCTATTTCTTCTTCTCTATTTCTTCATTCTGTCAAAGTTTTGGGCATGCATACACAGGTACCTGGTTTTAAGTCACCAGAGTCAGGATTCAGATCGTGGTCAGTCATCTGGTATGGGGCTCCTCTTCTCTGATCTTTTGGTTTACTCTTTTACTCTCTAACTTCCTTTATCAACTATTTTCAGTGTATCTCTGATAAACATTTATATATATATGTCTATATTATGCTTTTACTCAATACTATCTACATTTAGAATAAAGATGAATGTATTTCATGCTTATTTGTTATTTAAAAGTATTTGTTTATCACCTCCAGGATATGAAATACAGAAAGGATGAAAAAAGGCAGAGAGAGACTGATGCCATGATCCACCTCCAGCCTGTCAGCCCCAGATCATGGGCACCTGTGGGCTGCATCATCAGGGAGGTCCCTGGACTCGAACTGGGAACCTTCCCATGCAAGATTGGCTCTCAGAGCATTACTTTTTACCATTGCACTACCCTCTAGCTTATATTTCATTTTTACTACTCACTTAAAAATATTTATTTTCTTCTTATTCTTTCTTTTATTTTTTTTTTAATTTGGCATAATTGCTCTTTGTTTTTTTCTTTTTTTTTCCTTTTGTCAGTATTTTCTTTCACACATAGTTTTTCATTCAGTTAATGTTTATCCTTATTCTTGCTCTTCTAATTCAATCTCTAGGACAACACTATGTTTTTTAAGAAGGCCAACTTCTCTCTTAATTGAAATGTACTGTCTCACCCAGTAAATGTCACTGGGCGGAGCCTCTGTGATGGAGCTATGGTTTGGTGGGTGTACAGTCAAAGAGAATGAGACCAGAAGTAGCGAGAAAGCCGCATGTGTCCTACGACGCCAGCCACCATAACTGGGAGTTAATAAACTTCTACTTGCTTATAATTCACTAGCCTCAGGTATTTCTGTTCGCAACACAATAACCAGCTAAGATATTAATAGATGGGCCACAGTCAAAATGCTGCAATAGGCTACATGTATAAGGTACACACATGAAACACAAGTGAATTTTATGTTCAGACTTAGGTCCCATGCCCAAGGTATCTCATCATGTACAAGCAAATATTCCAAAATCTGAAAAATATCCGAACTCTGAAAGACTTCAGGTCCCAAATATTTTGAATAAGGGATACTCAACCCGAACGTTGTTACTTCAGAATAATGATTTCTTTTCTGTGTTTGTTTTAGCCCAGGACAGTCTTTTGAATCTCAAGTTCTCTAAGTATTATTTTATTTTAGATTTTCTGTCACCAGAAGCAGTTTTAATTCACTTCAAGTGTGCCTTGATTATTGTGCTTGATTATCTTCTCTCTGGCTGCTGAGAAACCTCAGGTAAGGTGTTATTTCTGACTTGTCCTATCACAGGTATCAGATCTAGAGTTTGAGATTTACTAAATCATTAAAATTTCATTGGTAAGAAAAGCAGGCAAATTTTGGCACTCACGGTTTCAAGGAGTAGGTTGTCTGTTTTTCGCCAAGATATCTGGAATGGTCCTCGTCCCTCTCTAGTTCCACTGAATTCTTATGGGAGGACTCAGTCTTTTCCATCTCAATCTTGCAGCGACCAAGGCATCTGGCATACTCAAGATGATGTCGAACCTTCTTCTCCTGGGTTCTGAAAATATAAAAAGATAGCAATCATGAGGAGTCAAATAGCAGAATTGTTAGATAGATCCAGAAGATATAATGTTGTCAATTTTCTTCCTCAGGGTTCACAAGAATCAGAAAGATCATGTCATCCTACAATCTACTTTATTACAATCCTTTTCCCCCCAGCAATAACCCTTCTCTCCAGTATACTAGTGTTTCTAAACATTTATAACCTAAGCACCCCAATACATATAAAGATGTTATACTCATCTTCATAAAAGTTCATAGTATACCACTTATAGGGCATTTATTTCTACATTTTTTCTTGAAGTTTATGTTTTACTTTGTTTTCAAAATATAGTCGTTTGTTGCTTAAAATAAGGATATGTTTTATATACTAAATATAAAAAAATCTAAGATACTTACTAGGTGTTATTTAAAAGAGAAAATAATTGTGTTCCTATTCAAGTCAACAAATTGCAGCGAATTATGGACAAGTTATTGTTCTAATTGACTTGAGAGATAAAGATATGAGTAAGACAAAATCCTTGGTCTACAAAGAGTGCCCCCCCCACTCCACCATACACATACACACACACAGTCACTACAATTACATGAGGAGTTTAGACTTTCATATCTGCTGGTTAGACATGAGAAGTCTCTTCCCCTCCTGATTGGTTGGCATCTGCAGAGCGCTGCTAGAAAGCCAGCAAGCTGCATTTGAACTCAGAGGAAACACTGAACGTAATAGTTGTAGATATTATCAAAGAAGCCAGTAATTTAGCTGCTGTCTCAGTTGCATGTCCAGGACACTGTTCTAGCCTCATATTAGGCCAGAAGCTTCTGGGTGCTATAGTGTGTTCTAGAATCGTGGGTTTCATGGCATGAACCCATTGACAGACCTTTTCCATGACATAAGGGTCTATAGGATTTCATGTTGTTAGGCCAAACTGTATGTCCTGGTATAGCCCCACCAGCCTGTAGGCAGAAAAGGTAACTCCTACTCAGAATATGCATTAATTCCAGTCTAAATAAGATGTGTCCTTCTAGGGTAGAAGAAATCCCACATGGTCACTTCCAAACAAGAGATTGACCAGTTTTCTTCAGAAGCTGTATTTTATCAGAGCTCAGCTTTGGTTCTCTTGAGGCCAGGCTGAATACGGGGCAGCAGCAGGTGATAGAACATCCTTGGGAAGGAGGAGCCCACTCTGTCTGGCCTCCCTCACTGTCCACACAACCACTCCTCGCACAAGCCCATGAGCTGGCTGCAGCATGGCTCAGTGATGGGGGCTGAGTAAAGTCACGTGGATGAGCCTTCTGTTTTCATCTCCTCCAATCTCAAATGTACCACTTCTATGTTATGGTGCATTGCTAGGGGAGGTATTGTTTTGCGTTTACTATCTTGACAGGAGAGTAGAGGGTAGAGGTTCCATTTGGCATTTCTTCTTACAATAGCTCCTACTTCCCAGGTCAAGAAACTAGTGTGGGATTCTATTCCAACTGTGGAGTGTTTTTACTCCAGTTATAAATTCAGGACCAAGGAAATGCTATCCATGGGCCTCGGAGACCCACTTTGAGAAGGACTTGTTCAGAACCTACATGTATTTCCAGCTCTCACTGTCTCCACTTTAATACAGATGCCTGAAGTTCCTTCTAGCTCCTGTTCCATGTCTTCTCAGGTCCTCGATCCAACCGTCCTTGAACTGTTTTGCTGCCCCCTTTTCTCGAGTGAACAATTACCTGAGCAAATGGCCATGGGCCTCTTGGGGAGGACTGTTGCTCGAGCACTCTGCATGGTAGTGCAGGGCCCTTCCTTTGAGGACATGGCCTCTGCCCTAATCAGTGGTTTCCAGATCTGAAAACTGCTTCAAGTTCCGTAACAGGCAAAAAATCGTGTCTCCTTTCTGAGGAAGCTGCTGTTATGTCATATTTCCCTGATTTTGTAGCTTATACAGATTGAGCTAGATGTATAGCACAGGAATATCACAGGTATGACAAACACATTTGGAAACAGGTGATCTCAACAGTGCCTTCACCTATTGAGGTGTGAGAATTCATCTAGCTCTCCTACATCTTAGCCATAAGCATGCATCTTGCCCACCTGGAAACACAAACTTCAGAGAACATGCACCAGTCCTAGCCACTGTGGCCTCTTTTTATTTTATTTTTTTTTTTAATTTTTAAATTTTGTGTTTTCTTTCTTCTTCTTCTTCTTCTTCTTTTTTTTTTTTTTTTTTTTTTTAAAAAAAAGAGATTTCTGCCATAGGGCGCATGCGCTGGCCAGAGAAACAGAGATGGAAAGCAAGAAATCACCTCCTCAAGGAGGTGATTTCCCTTCTCCTCCATTCTCCTTTTCAGGATTTTGGGCATGCATGCACACATGCCCAGCCTGAGTTTTAAGCCACTAGGTCTGGGCATCAAACCACCATCGACTACGTGGAAGTCAAGTTACGTAACCATTACACCATCTGCTGGTCCTCAATCTTATGTTTTCTTATTTACATTTACTTGTCATTAATGTTTATGGCATACAATAAGGTTTTTCAAAGCATCTATGAATTGTGTGATAACCAAATCACAAATATTACATTATTTTCAACAACAAACCTTATATTTTTATGTCTGTTAAATATGGTCTTTTCTTACTTACTAGAGAGACCTAATCAAATATGACCCAAGCAAGCTTCTCTTCTCTTACATTACTAACATGACCTGTTTCTTGATTTCTTAGGACTGAACGTTAGTCACCCTCCTCATTTATGCCACCTCTCCACTTACTGATAGATGGATAGATTGCTCTGCCTGTATTCACATCAGGTGTAGGAGTGTAAATAAGTTGTGTGTGTGTGTGTGTGTGTGTGTGTGTGTGTGTGTGTCTGTATGAAGTGAAGTAGGGAAGAGTTGTTAGGGAAAAACATCTTGAAAACATATTTTTCCCTTCTACACAACACCTTCCGACACACCCATTCACCATGGTCTAGCACTGAGACAAAATGCAACTCTCAGCTTCAGGATTAACATTCAGATCTGAAAATGCACTCTAAATTTAGCTGACAGAATATATTTTATTCCTAAAAGGCAGTTAATCAGTTTCTTATGAAATCTTGTAGATAAAATGAATGAATGTGGGATGAATGATAGCATTATCATGAGGTTTGGAATAACCACACCCAGAGAGTAGGCAGCCTGACACCCTGCAAGCCTACATGTAGCTTTCTTGTGACAGGTATTAGATCCCTCTTATTCAACATTTTACTCAATGACTTGGATAAAAATGAAGGTACACTTAAAACATGGGGGGGAGGTATATATATATATGTGTGTGTGTGTGTGTGTATATACATATTTGGTTTTGTTTGAGGCAGGAAAAATTTTAAGATTTAAATACAACTTTAAGTCATGGTACAAAATTAATAGGCTGGAATATAGAGAACACTATGTTAGAATTGTGCTGCAGCTAAAACACTGCATTACAAACAATGATACTCCAGATGAGGAAACTGATGCCCAGAAACGTGGAGTGATTTACTTAAGGTCACTCAGTTTGCTTCTGAGAGAGGCTTGAACTCGGACTTGATTTTCTTGATTTTACTCACTCAGCGATACGCTTACATAGTCTGACTATTACCCTCCAAAATTGATTCTTAATTTGAATTCTGCATAGATATCAAAAACCATGCTTGTCAAGGTGGAGTCCTATATTTAGATCAACACAAACACACAAAAATTGCTTGCATTAGCACAGATGGACAAAGCAGACTTGTGAAAAAGACATGGGGTTTTTGCAACAGTAAGTTTCTAAAATGTGATTTGCCTTCACAAAAAGCTAACATAGTCTTAGAGCCTATCAATAGACCTGAGACACGTGAATTGAGACTAGCTTTTTGTTGTATTCTGTTCTGCAAAAATCAGACCACTCTGTAAAATGCTATCCAGTGCTGTGGAACCCCTTGGAAAAACTAAAGAACTCTCATGACAGGACCATCCGAGGGAAATCTGAAATCATGACAGAAATTGAGTATCTGTTGATACTGACTTTGAGATATTTCACAGAGGGGAAGTACGTATTTTATTTCTCTGTGTGTTTATTTGCTTGTTCAGTATAATGAGTTATTGCTTAACAGCCATAAAGCAAAGGAGTGATTTTGTTTTAATGATCTTCAATTCTATCTGAAATGGTCTGAATTTTCTGTAATAAAGAGATTGGTGAAGCTGACTTTTCTTTCTGATTAAAAACGCCATTAGTCATCTTTGCTTTTATTAATCTAAAATGATCCAGGGCCTTTTATCCTCCCTAGAAAGGAGAGTCACACTTTTTTGTTTAGTACCTGAATATGTGACCCACTGAGCTGCAAGACAGAAACCCCAGAAGCGCTTTCATGCTTTTGACTATTAGACTGTGTAGGCAATCCGCAGCAGAGGTTTTATTTGAATATTTCTTAGTTAACCCTGTCTAAATGCTGCAGATGTGTGAGTTACCCCTTTAGAGCCAGGCTTATTTTAAACCTGTAAGAGAATTTTGTTTCAAAGCACAACTTATTTAATAATAAGGAATCTTTTTTTCCTACCCAACGTTAGTAAATAGCTCAATGAGACACTAAAAATAAAATGGGCATTTTACCTTTATTCTCTGATAGGATCATTTTTTTTCACAATGAGATCGTTTAAGATCTTTTAGAAAAATAAGAATTGAAAATATTTCATTAGTTTAAAACATCCAAAGACTATAGGAGTTTATATTCAATAAAGACAATTATCCATCTTTTCCTAAGCAGGAAATTGAAAATGTTATTATAAAGTACCCAGGAAGCTAATACCTATGATATTATAAAACAGAAATAGGAAACACAGTCATTCCCACTGATTTTTTGTCAGAGAAATAAGAGGAGAGTCAAGAAAGTTCATTTGAAAAGCAAAACAAAGCATAAATGTTACCGGACAACTAAGACTGGCTGCTGCTTCTCACAGTAAGTGAAATGAGATGCAGGGGTGGAGAAGAAGGGAATTTATTTCTGTAACCGGTCACGGGGAGACAGTCAGAAAAACCATCAAACTGCCTTAAAAAAAAAAAAAGCTCAGGTCCTCAGTATTTATGGATACAAGATATAAGCACATGCAAATCATTCCTCACTGTAATTATTAGTTAACTGCTTTCTCCTGAGAAATTCTCCTGATTCCTGATTCCTTGAAACACCCACCCCTGGTTTCTCATCTGATCATTCCTCAGTTTCCTGTGACTCAGCATTGTCAGACTGTTCTAGTTAGAAGCTTCCCTTATTCAAAATGGCTGCCATCCAGTCCAGCTGACCCTTGAGTTGTCTGCTTCATAAACACTGAGGAATGCCCTTTGACTCTCTCACCTAAACTTTAACTTTACTACGAATAATACCGTGTGAAGGAATTGTGCCCCATGCATTAAATTTATCACATGGACAATATATCTAATGAAGCACATCGGTGCAAAAAAAACATGTAAATTTTTTCATTTTTAGATAACCGGATCTATTTGGAGATCCTGTTTAATTCATGTTAGAAAATGTAACAATCATCAACTTCAGAAAATAAAAGTTAAAACTCAGTCATTTCGGGTTTTTCTTCTCCCTTGATACATTTAATTTAGACAAAGTACAGGGGTATTGCTGAGAGATGGGCAGAAAGATACCAAATCTGTGGTCACCGATGTCTGTGGTGTCCCCAGAATGTGTGTGCTCTGTGCTGGCCCTGAGCATCATCTGTTCCCTCCTGCATCCATTAAATTGATCAAGTTGCAATCTGTCCACACATTCTCTGTTCTCCTCAGTCTAATTTCACTCTCCCTGCATTTCTCATGCCTCTCAGAGGCAGAATAAATTTTAAGGGAATGTCCTTCCAATAGCACTTTGCAAAATGAGAGACCAGGGAGCAGGATCAGATTGTCGGTCTGACATTTCAGATCAGCTGTTGCTGCAGCTCAGGATTATCTAGGACTTGCCCCACATAGCTAATCCAGCTTAGAAACAGCAAGGTCTTCTCTTCCTCCACCCCATAGCTCTCGCCTGGCATCCCACTACTCATTCCCTGGAGCTGGGCCCTCAGTTCTTTGAAGAGATCTTCATCAGAGTCTGACTTTCTAGCTTCCTTCTCCCATTGTCTGCCTCCCAAGTCCTCAGAGTTTTTGTTGTTTTATTTGTTTAATTGTAACCTCTCCTCCTTTTCAAGCAAAGGAAATTATATTTTTTAGTTCTTTGTCTACTAAACCTTGGTCATTCGTTTTTTCATAAAGCCAATCATTTGTTTTCACCCATGTCTTCTGGCTGTGTGATAAAACCTCTTCCTTGTAGCAATGAGTGAGCTCACAGTAAGTGAAATGAGATGCAGGGGTGGAGAAGAAGGGAATTTATTTCTGTAACCGGTCACGGGGAGACAGTCAGAAAAACCATCAAACTGCCTTAAAAAAAAAAAAAGCTCAGGTCCTCAGTATTTATGGATACAAGATATAAGCACATGCAAATCATTCCTCACTGTAATTATTAGTTAACTGCTTTCTCCTGAGAAATTCTCCTGATTCCTGATTCCTTGAAACACCCACCCCTGGTTTCTCATCTGATCATTCCTCAGTTTCCTGTGACTCAGCATTGTCAGACTGTTCTAGTTAGAAGCTTCCCTTATTCAAAATGGCTGCCATCCAGTCCAGCTGACCCTTGAGTTGTCTGCTTCATAAACACTGAGGAATGCCCTTTGACTCTCTCACCTAAACTTTAACTTTACTACGAATAATACCGTGTGAAGGAATTGTGCCCCATGCATTAAATTTATCACATGGACAATATATCTAATGAAGCACATCGGTGCAAAAAAAACATGTAAATTTTTTCATTTTTAGATAACCGGATCTATTTGGAGATCCTGTTTAATTCATGTTAGAAAATGTAACAATCATCAACTTCAGAAAATAAAAGTTAAAACTCAGTCATTTCGGGTTTTTCTTCTCCCTTGATACATTTAATTTAGACAAAGTACAGGGGTATTGCTGAGAGATGGGCAGAAAGATACCAAATCTGTGGTCACCGATGTCTGTGGTGTCCCCAGAATGTGTGTGCTCTGTGCTGGCCCTGAGCATCATCTGTTCCCTCCTGCATCCATTAAATTGATCAAGTTGCAATCTGTCCACACATTCTCTGTTCTCCTCAGTCTAATTTCACTCTCCCTGCATTTCTCATGCCTCTCAGAGGCAGAATAAATTTTAAGGGAATGTCCTTCCAATAGCACTTTGCAAAATGAGAGACCAGGGAGCAGGATCAGATTGTCGGTCTGACATTTCAGATCAGCTGTTGCTGCAGCTCAGGATTATCTAGGACTTGCCCCACATAGCTAATCCAGCTTAGAAACAGCAAGGTCTTCTCTTCCTCCACCCCATAGCTCTCGCCTGGCATCCCACTACTCATTCCCTGGAGCTGGGCCCTCAGTTCTTTGAAGAGATCTTCATCAGAGTCTGACTTTCTAGCTTCCTTCTCCCATTGTCTGCCTCCCAAGTCCTCAGAGTTTTTGTTGTTTTATTTGTTTAATTGTAACCTCTCCTCCTTTTCAAGCAAAGGAAATTATATTTTTTAGTTCTTTGTCTACTAAACCTTGGTCATTCGTTTTTTCATAAAGCCAATCATTTGTTTTCACCCATGTCTTCTGGCTGTGTGATAAAACCTCTTCCTTGTAGCAATGAGTGAGAAGCCCTATAGTAGCAAAGGATGATGGGATAAGGAAGACATCAGTGGACTGAAAAAAAGGCACATGTGGTTGGAGGACAGGTGGGTGGCAGGACCTGGTTAATACTTTATACCTTTCTGTTATGGATGCTTTGTTGTGTTTATTGACTTATTAAAGACAACTGGGCGCCTTTGTGGAAAGCAAACCAGGTGTTTCTCTCTAGAATAGAGCTCCCTGAGAGCAAGGACTTACTGTGTTTGGTTGGGTGATTCTAGAGAAATGCCTGGCACATAGTAAGTGTGCAATAAAGACTGGGTTAAATGACTGAAGGAATATCCATCACGTATCTAGGCTGAAAGTGTTCTGGGGTCAGCACTGTGCTTTAGAGTGGACTGAAAAGAAATGAAACGAATGAAAGCGCTATCTTAAAACAGGGTGGATGCTTTCATCATTTCAATAGGAGGAATAGGTCCATTTTTAGATGCACCTTTGAAATGTTAGGTATCTCAAGTGGGTTATTTTATGGTTGAACAGTCTGACAACTGTCGAAAATGTGACTTCTTTGTTGGAGAATGGAGATGAATGTACTGCAGGCCCCATTCCCTACTGGTTCACTATGAATGGGTCTATGAGTGCAAGTATTGATCTCCTCAGCCATGTCGGCGGCAGGAGCCCAAACTACCACCTCCATCTGTGAGAAGCTTGTCCCTCTCACTGAATTTGTCATCCACGTGCATGGGGCAGCCAGGGTTAAGTCTAATGTAAACAGTCTGACCTATATATAAATACATTCACGAAATCGAAGTTCTTTGAGTTTTAGTTTAAGTATTAAATTACCAAGTATGTAAAGATATGTATAGAACATCTATGTTGACTGCCACCTACATGCCTTTTAGTAAAATCTGTTGTTATTTTTACTGCATATGTAATAAGGGTCCTTCTGAGCAGTGCTGACAATGTCTATGTCAATGTAGGCAGCAAAAGATTTCTCCCCATTTAAAAACATTCACTATACAATAACTGGGTCAGCTTCTTCAGAGTGGTTTCTGGAATATGAAAAGCATCCGTACTATCAGTATATAATGAAAATCTGACTTCATATTGTTTCAGTCCATTTTATCTAATAAAATAGCAATATTAAGCAAATTAGAAATATAAAATATAGGAAGTCCTAGGATGATGTATTATTTTACACTATTTAAGTTGTAATGTATTTATTCTGAACCATTCTTATATGAAGAACAGTTAATATTTCTTCAAGGCATATAAAACATACTTAGTATATGCCTTGAGGAAATATTAGTGACATGGGATTTAAAATTAAAAGGGTGGCTTGTACCAAAGGTAGTTTTGTTTGTTTGTTTGTTTGTTTTTGATTTTTGTCTTGTCTTGTTTTGTTTTTGCTATAGGACACTTGTTCTTGCCAGAGACAGAGGGAAA
>NW_006159960.1:1885122-1928020 GCF_000334495.1 Tupaia belangeri chinensis
AAGAGAGAAGAAAAATGAGAAAGCACCCATCAGGGGGTATGACCACATTGTAATCCCTTCTCCATTCTCCTCTTAGGATTTTGGGCATGTGTGAATACATGCCAAGTGTGTTTTTCAAGCTGCCGGATCCAGGACTTGAACAGTTGGCCATGTGGGATACAGCTGCCCCAACCACCATGCTTTGGCTGGCCCCAACCAAAGGCAGCTTTAAGCAATGCAATAATTTATTAGTGAAAGATTAATAAAGGCTTTCAAATGGCATGATCGTTACTTATTTCCTTCTTCAGATTTCAGTAATTTACATCTGCTAAAATATGTCTATTTCTCTCATAATGTGCTAGATTGAAAACACTGGGCAGCAATTTGTTTTGGAATTTGCAAGACAGCATTGGGAATAATAAAAGAAGGCTACAATTTGAGTTTCCATTTTGGAAGATGGAATAAACAATACCAGGAATTCATTCTGAGAGAATATTATCTAAAGATTTAATTAAGGAAATTATCTGGCATGAAAAAAGAAGGTCATTCAAAAATAGTATCTAAAATCATTTTGGCATCTTTTGTATTGCCTTTATCTTTAAGCAAGCGATTAGTTATGTTATGGTAGGGGAGTGCAACTGGATCCCAAACTTAAAAAATAATAATAATGAAAAACGTACTCTATAATGTGAAGAGATTTTTCACAGAAGCCAAGTAGAATGAACTGTTTAGTAATCAACAGATTTATACGTTCATGATTATTCTTGCAGAAGTCTAATGGTAGTTATAAATTTTGTATTTATGGTTGCCCTTGATGACAAATCAAAAACCATTTGTTGAAATTCATTATCTTTAACCCCCAAATTATTTGCATTTCTCAAATTTTCAAATAGTTTACTATGTAGCATCAAAATTCCATATGAAGCATAACTTCCTTCCTTTTATTATTATTTTTTCTTGCTATCTTTATAAAATGTAGAGAGTAAATGACATTTAGTTATCCAAAAATTAAGCATTCAAGCCATTTTTCTTTACTCTGTTTAGGCTGTCATAGACAGAGATATACTACTTCATGTACTGTTTTTTCAGAAAGACATAAAAATCTTTTAAACCTCAGAAGATTATTTTTTTATTTCAGTAGAAGCCTACTGTAACCATATCATTTGACAGTTTTATCTTTCGATTACTAATAATATTTAAAACACTCTGACAGTAGTAGTAATACATACTGTAAGTTTAAAAAAAAGAAATCACTTATAATCCATCCCCAAATGTCTGTCCCAAAAAGGTAAGAAAAGTCTAACTTTAAATAATAATGCTGGCCCCTTCATTAGAGAAATAAATTGAAGTCTCTAGATTTCACATAGGCTGCCAATTACCGTTACCCAGTTTTTTGACACTTTGTTGGCCCAGGACTTTTTCACTTTGATTCAAAAAATAGCTCAAAGGGAAGTAATCTTCTCAACCCAAATTTCTTATGCCAGGACCATTGACAATCCTGCCATCTAAAACCACTAAAATCATTAAGTCAGATAATGGTTACTTAGGTAAAGTTCACAAGGTTGTTAAATTGATTCCAGATGTCTAGATAATTTGCATACATATTAGCAGGAGGCACATCAAGTATTACAAATGCTTCTATGTACATTAGCCTACCATCTATTGATTAAATCCGAATGGTAGCCAGGACCAGAAATAAGAGTCTTACTAAATGTAACCTGTAGCCCCGAAGCTGATTTTCCTAGATGAGCCCAAATTTATACAGCTACCTCACCTGTACTTTTACTGCTTTGAGGTGAGGATGGGATCAGAACCTTGAACCCAGACACATAATCTCCACTAAGATCATGACTGTTGCAAACCTAAAGTATAATCTGAGAAAAGATTAAAAAGTAAGGTCTCGGGACCAGCAGATGGTATAATGGTTGTTACTGGACTCTCATGTAGTTGACCATGGTTCGATTCCTGGACCTGACAGCTTAAAACAGGTCAGGTGCATGTGTGTGCATGCACAAAATCCCGAGAGGAGAATGGAAGAGAAGGGATTGCATTGTGTCTAGCTCCCCCAGGGGGTGATTTCTCACTTTCTATCTCTCTGTCTCTCTCTCTGTATCTCTGGAGAGTACACGCTCCCTATAGCAAAAATCTCTCTCTCAAAAAAAAGTGATGTCTCTACTTTCACTTACTCATTTCAAGAAAAGATTTCAGATGTTGGGATCTTAATGTCACACACCTCCCAGTGGCTCCTCAAGGACAATGTGGGGGGGGATGCTCCCACTTCTGTTTATGTCTCAACTTCTTTGAATAGAATATGAATTGCTTTGAAGATTTAGCTCATAGCATAGAGTACGATATGTTAGAAAAACTGAGTTGCATTTGTGGATTCCCTCCCCCACCTCTCATAGCTAAATAATCCTTACATTAAGGTGATTTCCCTGTCCTGGGGTGCCTCCGTAGCTTGTTTTTTTGTTTTTTGTTTTTTGGTTTTTTTTTGGTTTTTTTGAGAGATTTTCACTGTAGGGCGTGTGCGCTCGCCAGACAGACAGAGAGAGACATAGAGACAGAAAGCGAGAAATCACCCCCCAGGGGGGCCTCCGTAGTTTGTTAAACCTAACATTATCTCAAGGCTAATTTTAAGTCACAATAATGCCTCACATTCATAATAGAGATTTTTAGTGGGGTACACTTGAGTTTTGTCTAAGGAGTTGTCTTTATGGTTTGTGTTTCAAAAGACTATTATGGCACTAGAAAAAGAAGAAAAGGAATATAGACCCCTTTAGGGCACAGGATATTTTTTCCTGGTTTTCAAGACAAAGAATTTAAAACAAATTAAAAAGTATATAAACTATTCAAAAACGTATACTCTAAAATTTAGTATATTTCAATAAAATATCAGAAGATTGAAAATAACAATAAAAGCTCTGTAGCAGAAGATAATCTGTATCTTCCAGGTCTCCCCTGAAGCAGTGATTCTTAATTTCTAATGTTGTGGTCACTGAGGACTTTATCATAGCAGTAAAATCTCACTAGATAAATTCCCCTGCACCTGTTTCACTATAACTGACCAATGCCTAAAGCCCATCCATGCACTTCCTGGCAGAAACCCCTCAGCCATGCTATCTCCTCCATGCCGACACATTTTACAGCTTAGACGGCAGCTGAGACATGACACACTAACGTGATCTGCTCTGCACAAGGGTTCTCAGACACTTTTATGAAGTTTTAGATAAAGGGGTGGTTATACCCCTGGTGAAAAAATCTGAGCATTTCATGCGAGAGGCTTCATTTAAATTAGAACCAAGCTATAGACAGGAACAAAGGAAATGAGCACATTCTAGAAAAAGAGGCTCATGTGATCAAAAGAGCAGAGGGAAGAAATCTTTGGCACATTTGGTGCTTCTCAGACTTCCTCAAACGGAAACGCCATGAAACAATGCCATTTAAAACAATGTTAGAAGGTTGGTTGGGACTGCATTAGAGTTGACCTTATATAACTAATTATATTTTTCAAAAATGTTACTGTTGGTAAAGGAAGCTATGGTAAGTATTCAAAGAAATGTGTGGCTTTACTAGAGCTGTGTTGGGAAATTCATATGAATTCGTAGGCTGGAACAAGAAGAGAAACTAGAAGTGGGCAGAGACAGAGATCAAAGCCCAAATAAGGGTGGTGACTTTGAGAAAGGAAAGGAGATGACATATTGTGAAAGAAAAAACACAATTAGTGGTTATTTAAGTGTATGCAAATATAAGCATAAGCAGACCCTTAACTAGTAATTTGCTATTATAATAGTCACTTTCCGTATTAATAGAGCCCAGTGGGTGTTCTAGTTTTAGGAGGCACTTCAGGGTCTATACTATGGTTTCTTCTGGGAAGTTAACAAATCAGTCTAAGAGGAGCTGTGGTAAAGAAAATTGCTTAACTTTGTTTTAGAAAGAAATTCCCAAATTATTTGATAGCAGAAACTGGCATGTCTGTGGTTATGTGTGGAGCATCTATAAACTTATAAAAACAGTAATCCTTAGTACACACTTTCTGATTCTTGTAATAGTAAGAAACTTGAATTCACAGCACTGCTTTTTATTTCAACAAGATCGTATTGGGTTATCATTTTTACTCAATGTGTGTATATTGGGGGGAGAGAGTAATTTTGAATCTTAACAAATTTTTAAATTATTAAATATTCTGGGTTACAAAATCTTCTAGTCTAGCAACATTCAGTTATAACGCAATTTGAAAATATCTTGAAACACAATAAAATGAAAACATAAGATCCAAGATTATAAATCAAGCAAATAAAAACCAATGGCAAGGGACCAGCAGGTGGCATGGTGGTTAAGGCACTAGACACTCCCCCATGGATGACCACAGTTTGGGTCCCGGACCTGGTGACTTGCTTTCTCACTTTCCCTCTCTCTTTCTCTCTCTGATCAAATTAAAATAAATGAATTAATGGATACAATTAAATAAAATAATTCTTAAAACAGTAGAAAGATACAACAAAAATTACTGTTGAATTTTTATATTCATGAAAAATAATTGAGATAATTTCATGTCTTAAAAATGAGCAGATAAAATAATGATTATTTCTTAAGGTTGTAGTAAAATACTCTTATAAGAAATGCAGATATGATTTTGGTTTATTTTTGCAGCTAATAATTATAATGGGGTATTTTTATTTTTAAGATTAAACATTTTGAGCATGTAAAAATGACTTGATATTCTTTATTTTACTAAAATAAAGCTTCCATCATTCTCCTGATTTTCATAAAAAAATTTAATTCTGTCATGTTTGTCAATCTAATTTGATTTTCTATTCTGAGGTTTACAGTTGCTAATATAAATAATATATCCATCAATAAAACACATCATTTAGAAACTAGTTATATTAAAATTTTGCAAATGTTAGCAAACTAGAGAACTAATGAGATGTTTTCACATTGACTTTCAGAAAACTATACAGAATTCTATTTTCCAAAACAGCAAAATGCCTTGTGGTGACTTTGAGACAGAAAAGAGTTTGTTTTCATTTTTGGTGTGTTCTGCCAGTGTCTTGACAGTTGCATTTTTTTCCCCAGATGAGAATGGTGCATCAGTGTTCAGGTCCCAAGAGATGTTATCAGTTTGAAGAGCCCAGTGAACAATTATTTGTGAGCCTCCTTCCACATGAAACGTTCTATAGAAAGGTGGAAGTGGTAAGAGACCGTTGAAATGGTGGTTGAGAAGGTAAGTCTTTGTGGGTACTGATGGGAAACAGTCGTTAGGGGGAGAGCCGCCTCACCACACAGGAAACAGAGAAACTCTTGAAAGCATCTTGTCCAGCTGTGGCAGAAGAATTTATATAGATAACATTTTAAAGCCAGAGAGTTTGTACCCACGCGTGACCAAGAAAGGGAGAGAGATGTAAGGCTGCAAGGGGAGAGTGGAAAGAAAATGTCTAAAAGTTGCAAGACCGATTAGCTGTACGTTTTGCAAATCGCCTGGCTATACATATCTTCCCAGAAAAGATGCTTAAAATAGAGACCTCTATTTCATCATATTGAAAGCTAGACAAATCACAATCGAAGTTTTAAAAAAGTCAAAAATATTGAAAAAAAAAACAAAGGAAATTTAAGACACATTTTATAATTTAATACTACTATTATTGATTGCCTTAAATATTTATATTTTTTAATTATAGATACTGGAATGGTCATAAGTACAAATCCTTGTACTAAATATTGGGATGATGCTAATACCGAAGATTGCTGTGTTTTCTCTGTTACTAGGAACTTTGATCATTTAAGTTCTGAAAATTCCATGAGCTCAGAACTACCATCCACATGTTACAGGGAAGCGAACTGGACCCAGAGAGGCTGAGGCTATTGACCGAAATCACAGGACTGCCTTTTTGAACCCAGGTGTGCTGAATTCTGAAGCTTTGCTGTAAACATTGTTGTGTGTGACTTCCATCGGAATATTTTCAACAATCATAATTACATTCTGGTTTTGTTTAGTACTCTCTTCTGTTTTTAGCAGTTTTTTTTTTTTTCTTTTCTTCCAGCACTTCATACTTCATATATCTCTTCTCTACGTGTTCATATATTTTTATCCTTAGAAAAAACTTTGGAAATGCTCTCTTGGAAAGATTTTTTTTCTTTTCCCTTTTATTATTATTTTTTTAGGTTTTTGTCCTAGGGTGCATGTGCTCATTGGAGAGGAGATAGACAGAGAGAGATAGAGAGAGGGAGAGTAAGAAATCTCCCTCCCACCCCTGCCCTGAAAGGGGAATGGCCACACTGCAATCCCTTCTCCTTCCTTCTCCTCTCAGGATTTTGGGCATGCATGCACAAAGTGCCTTGTGTGATTTTTTGAGCCACCAAGTCCAAAACTTGAACCACGGTTAGCCACGTAGAAGTATAATACCTTAACCAACACACCACCCGCTGGCTCCTTCCTTTTATATTTTTTAATTGCCAGAGTGCATGTGTGCTTACCAGAGAGAGGTAGAGAAACAGGGAGAGAGAAAGCACCCACAGTGGAGCTTGCCATAATCCCTTCTTCATTTCTCTGACTTGCTGGGATTTTAGGGATGCATGCATACCCACCTGGCATATTTTCAATTCGCTGAGTCTAGAATTTGAACCTTAGTTGGCCAGGTGGGACCCAGCTCTCTTAACCACTAGGTTACAGGTCTGGTCTCAACTCTTGGGAAGAATGTTTTATGGTCTCCGATTTCACTCATTACTTTGTTTTTAACAACTACTTTTTTCCATAATATTTTGACATACTGCCAGAATCATTTCATTTTAAACACTGTTTTTGCTTCAATGATAACACTGTGGTTGTAACTCAGATTCTCACCCATGTGTAAATAATTGTGTTTTTGCTATAAAATATACCCAAGAGAAAAGGAGCATGACTAACAAGTTAAACAAACTCATTAAGAGCTTGATGCAGGGGTCTAGGTAATTCCATTAAGTAGTCAAGGCACTATTATGGAAAGGAGGGGAGAATCTCAAAGACCAACATCTTAATACATCAATCCTTAACTTGAGACTACATGTGCATACAAAGACCTGGTGTGCATATTTTTTTTCCATCTTTTGCCACGTTCATGGGTCCCCTATTTCTAGGTATCTAGTCTAGCTGGAAAGTTAGCCCAATTAACTTTATCTTGCATCCAGAATTTAAGTGAAATTTTATATACTATCATCTTTCTTCCTTTTTCTTGTTTAAATACCTCAGGAAGGTGGTACTTGACTTGTACACCTGCTTTATCCACCATCTCACCTTCACTTACACAAAGCCTCGTTTATCTCAGGTCTGATTCCTCTTCTAATTTTCATTATTCTCCCAATTACCCCTTGAATATATGAAAAGTCAATCTCTTCTTTTTAAGAATTCTTTTAAAGTACATTCCCAATATTTCTATATATTTCTGTGTTATATTATACCTCCACTTACATCAGTCTGCAGATTAATTCAAACTACTATTTTACCGATTTTATTTATTTATTTATTTTGAGAAAGAGATTTTTGCTACAGGATGTGTGTGCTCTCCAGAGAGACAGAGAGACAGAAAGTAAAAAATTACCTTCCAGGGGTGTTGGCCACACCACAATTCCTTCCCCATTCTCTCTCAGGATTTTGGGCACACATGAACACAAGTTTGGTATGAGTTTTAAGCTATAAGGTTTGGGACTCAAACCATGGTCAGCTCTATGGGATTCCAGTAACATAACCATTACTCTATCTGCTGGTCTCCTGTTTTCTATTTTGATTAAAAACTAATTTCTAATAGCATATTTCTGTGTTGTACAAGAATGTACAATTAACACGTGACAGTTAGGCTTGTTTGGTCTATTCTGAGAGCCAAGACAGAGAGGGCCAGATCCTTAACCACTTCCTAGTGGTTAAGACATTTGGATCCCACATGGCCAATGCATATTTCAAATCCTGGCCTCAGCTGTTTGAAAAAACACTATGGGATGCATATGTGTGAATCCCAGAATCCCAAATCCCGATAGGGTGGAGAAATGGAGGAGAGGATTGCCTTGTGACTATGTCCCACTGGTGGGAGAGGGGTAGTGCTTCCTCCCTCTCCTTCTCTTTCTGTGTCTCTCTCTGGCAAGTATTAAGTTCTCTCTGGCAAAAAATAAAAATAAAAAAATAAAGTGAGAGGGACAAGAAAAAAAGAAAGAAATCTCCCTCTGAGTGACAATTTTTACATTGGAGAATGGCTTGTTTCAAATGCCACACAAGGTCCAAAGTCATCCTCACCATTTCTTTTCATAGAGGTACTTTGGATTTTTGAAATGTATAATAACAGTCCCAAGATTAAGGCACTTAAAAATAGAGGAACCCCTTGCAGGAATTTAGTCCAGTCCTTTCTCATCTGTCAGCTGAGAAGTGAGACTCAGCCATACGCACGCACTAAAGACTGGGTTAAGAATTCAGTTGTTTTCTGATTTCCCAGGTTGGGTCTCTAATTTAGTATAATACTCTCCCTTGGTTTCAGCCAATAAAGCATTGGGCCCAGGGGCCCAGACCAGATTAAAAATAAATGGACAAAACAGCCTGGATGTCTTTTGCATGCTTAACTATTCCTGTTTCAGAGAAAGACAGGATGTCAGTGGATTTGCCCAGGCTGTGACGACTACTTGGAGGCCTTCATGCTACTGAGTCACACATGTCCGGATTTTGAAGGTGCAAGTCTTCAGTGACATCTGGAGATGATCACTGTCATTTACTCTGATTGGCTCTTTGACACAGTTTCTTCTAGGGCAAGTCAAATAACGTGACTAAAATGGGATAAATTTATATCACGGGGGGATTAAGCAAATACACCCTGGATAAATAAATATAAATTCCATGACTGACTTGGAGGACTTCACTTCTGTAACAGCATTAAACCATTTCTTTCATCAGAAACAGTTTTCACACTGCACTTTAAATGCCATTCTTCATTCTAGAACGAGCTGGAGAAGAGCTGGCAAAGAGCCTTTGGTCAGACATTTTAAATTCCTTAAGCATCTTGAATCTTCCCTTTGTAGGTTACATTCCCACTGTCAAATCTCCTGGCTGGGTTGGAATAGGGAACCGTTCACAGTCCGAGTCCTCCAGCCCTTCCCTGAGGTTTCTTCTGCGTCTTTCATTAGGTTCATGTTAAATTCAAAACTCACAGGCAGGATGACCCGTGCTATGTTTGTAAACAGAGTTTATTTTGCCATTTATATTTTCAAGTTCTTCCCATGCAGTGTCATGCCACAGATAAATGCCTTGCTTTATGTTACATATATTTTTTACTTATCACTATATGTACTTACTGTATTTTCATTAACATACGCTGAATAAGTAACTTGAATCTTCCCACTAATTATAACTGATTTATTGTTAAATTTAAATGACCCACACATACTCACTCACACATAAACGCAAAAGCTTGTGATCACTGGTCGTCTTCAATATGCATTTTATACTTATGTACAAATAATTTCCATGCTATGCATTTTAAGACATATCGAGGCCTGTGTTTGGAATGATAGTCTCAATTTGCTATTATTGTTCTCTGGTTTTCTGAAGGACATGGTTTAAGCCCAGGAATGTTAGAATGGTTAGAAGCTGAAATATGGCGACCACGAATAGCTCTTCCAACAGAGTAGGGCAGAAAAGCAATGGACAAAGAGAATTTCAGTAAGATTTTTTTTTCTTAAAAAAATAAGTTTTAGAATTTAAGTAAAAAATTCAATATGTTAGAAAATAGATGGAGAACAAATTGGGGAAGGACTAAAAAAGAATAAGAAGGAAATGCAAATTTATAGTACAAGTCTGTTAGCAAAAGTAAGAATATTGGAAAAAATAAGTTAAGCAGACTGACTATTTTGGCAGGCTAAAATGAAATATCTGTATCTATCTATATATCCATATCTATAATAAGAGAGAGGGAAGGACAAACTACAAGCCTGAAATGTTACTGAACTAAAAGGTGAGACAGAATCATCATTGCTGTTGCCGTGTCTCTCACCGGCGGTCATAATTAGATATGACCAGAGCAATTTCCTAGAATATGGATCTCTCATGATTGTATCAGTCACAGCAACTTGTAATGAGTGCTACTCTTATAAAATAGCACATTGCATGACTGTTCAATCAACTTACTCTATTGATCATTAGTCCCAGATATGTGAACATTTTAGATATCCTGATTAGTCCAGATTTTAGGATTCCTATGTAATGACTGCTATATATTAAATGAAGATCATGTTCAGACAATACTCAGAGCTTCACATAGGGAAGCAAGTGGTAGAGGTACCACTGTGCTAGGCAGGGCCATTTGCTGGCTCAGGTTCAGTTCCGGACCAACCAGGACAGACTGGGAGTGATATGCAAATTGGGATCCTAGCTCACCTAGAGGCTGGAGGCTGGAGGCTGGAGCAGAGAACTGCAACTGTGAGGCCCTGTCAAAAAACTGTGCTCCTTTTCATCAAAAAAAAAAAAAAAAAGCCCAGAAAACTTAGCAAAAGAAACACAGCAAATTATTTTGAAATCTTGTTTTGTTCACCCTACAGATACCTTGTTCTCTGTGAACAGGTGAGTACTTTTGTATGAGTCTGATTTAACACTTGAAATGTGTAAACTACCTAGCATAATTTTCACATTTCATTTCTTTAACCAATTAGTTCTTTTTTCATGATCTGAATGAAAATGATAATGATGTGGAGATTTTCTAAAACTCCATACAAATGTGGAGATTTTATTTCTAAAATTTAGGCTGAAAAAATAGTTTCAAAATTCATAATTTGTAAAATTATGAGATTTTTTTTTAACGACTAGGTTTTAATTTCCAATTTTTATTGATTGTGACCTAATTTAAGAAAATAATTTATAAATGAACTAGTCTACATGTAAGCAACTCAGTAAGACTTGTTCACATTTGGTGAAAATCCTGATCTGTGCTTGCCCTTCTCCAACTCATGGTTACTTTAAAAGTATTTCATGGAAAAGTTGCATTTAAAATTTTTAAAAAGATAAATTCTCGGCACTTCAGTTAAGTTGGCAATCATAACTTAACTTACATAACTGAGCCTGGTAGAGCATGGCCTTCCCAATTCATGGTTCATATCCAAACTCAGCCACTTACTATCTCTCAGAATTTAGAAATATTTATAAATATCACTGAAATCTTTTCAGTTTTGAAAAAGGAAAAAAAAAAAAACAACTTCAAAAACCAACTCAAAAACCAACTTCAAAATATTTCTAACACTTGAGATTATATAAGCAAGTCATCTGACAGTTCTAAAAGATTTATTGCAGTGACTGATTTTTGAGTCTATTATAGCCCAGAATATACAAAATGATTAGACTGTAAGTAAATCTCTATCCAGAAGTCAACAGATATAGCTCTGACATGGGGTTCCATATAAAACATAACTGAATCCACTTATGAATTTTGGTGTAGATTGTGATTATACTGTTGTTGCTGTTTTTGATGATGATTTTGATGATGTTGATATTTTTTCAAATATTCCAGGTTGTTAAACTACAAGGGCCACAAGAAATACATGACAAGTTTTAAAGGGATGACCATATTGAACTCAATTTTCATTTGTTAGCCAAAACATTTCAAATTTAAATTTCTGGTAAACACAGGATGAGAGTATTAAACTATAAGGAATTCTGGCCTTAGAGACACCTGCACTAAGGAAGAGCACCATTACATGTAGGTCATTAGAAAATAAAATGGATGGGACCAGCAGTTGGAATAATGGCTATGTCGCTGGACTCCCAGGTAGTTGATCGCGGTTCGAGTCCCGGACCCAGTGGCTTAAACTCATGCTGGGGCATGTGCATGCATGCCCAAGATCCCAAGAGGAGAATGGAGGAGAAGGGATTGGGGATTGCTGCATGGCCATCCCCCCTGGGGGTGATTTCTCGCTTTCTGTCTCTCTGTCTCTCTCTGTCCTTCTGGCAAGTGCACCCACCCTATAGCAAAAACCTCTAAAAAAAAAAAAAAAAAGGATGGATCATCCACACAAAGGAAGAAAACACTAAAGGGAAGTCCTGAGGATCTACTGACATCACTGGGATATGCCTCTCTGAAGAGAAGGTCTGACACAGTATACTGGAACCAAATTACATGAGCATTTCTTGTTTGGTTAGTCTGATGGATGTTTTTCTAGTAAGAATGAGAAAGAAAGAGAAAGAAAGAAAGAAAGAAAGAAAGAAAGAAAGAAAGAAAGAAAGAAAGAAAGAGAAGAGAAGAGAAGAGAGGAAGGAAGGAAGGAAGGAAGAAAGAAAAGAAAGAAAGGAAGGGAGGGAGGAAGGAAAGAAACAGACAGAAAAAGAAAAGAATAATAAAAGATACTTTGTTGCCCCAAATATTTAAAGATAACTTACACAAGGTTGGGACCTAATTTTCAGAATAGCAAATTACGGCATTTCCTGAATGCTCAGTTCAGCACTGGATAATAACAATGGTAAAGTGTACATGGTCCCTGGGACAAAGTCAGGATGCACTAGAGAAGCCCGTGAATGAGAGACCAAGCTCTAGGGCATCGTCTGCCTAACTGCTCCTTCTCCAACCGACAGTGAGTTCACATGGAGTTGATGAGGGTGCCCTGAATTGTCACAACAGGAGCAGCAAGAATACGTAACAAAAGGAACCGAGTCTTTCACAGTGGCATCCAATATGAAAATCATTTGATCTTCTAAGATAATAGACATTGAAATAATTTGGGTAACACTCATATGTTTAGCCATTCATTCTGTTTAATGATGTTTTAATCAATGTGCAATGAGAAACGTAGTATGAAAGAAAACTGAACTCACCCCACTTAAATTATTCAGCCCAGTGTCTGGTGAATAGTCCACCTTTTTTAGTCCGTTTTCCTACAGAGCTGCCCCAGAAAGCCTACTCATGTCTAAAAGGCTCTTGAAGGTTACTTTTAATTTCCACTGTTGATGAAACTATTTTTGGCAATCAAAGACTTCCTACAGATGAAAACCTAAAGTTTGGCACTCTTGATGATACAAAAATGCTTCATGGCAGAAACTACAAACACTGCTGAGCATTTGTGTGTGTTTGTGGGAGGGATGACATAATGTGAATACCTTAGGATGGCCTTTGGATACATATGCTTAAGCTAATATCTAGCACAATTCTCTTAATCTGTGCAGAATATTATATTGCATAGTACTTATTATATTTGGTGCATAGTACTTCAGGTTACTGTGGAGATACAGGAGACACATGAAATAAATTTAAAATTCTATATTCAGTATTAATCTATATTAAAATCTTATACTATGTTTTCTTTTATTTATTATTATTTTTTAAACTTGCCATAAGGCGAGAGAGAGAGAGAGAAAGCAAGCACCCCCTAGAGACAATGCCACATCACAGTCCCTTCTCCTCCATTCTCCTCTCTAGATTTTAGGCATACACACACAGGGGTCCAATGTGTTTTTCAAGTCACTAGGTCCAGGACTTGAAATACACAGTTGACGATGTGGGATCCAGCCGCCATAAAACCTCCATGCCACCAACTGGCATTCTCCTGAATAACTTGGAGCAAGGAGCCTGGATTGTGTCCAGGAGAGGAGCTGATGAGCTGACAAGCACGAATGTTCGCGAGCATAGTGGGTGGCACTCCAGGGCTGCAGTGTCCATCCAGAATAACTACCAAGCTGTCCTGGTGTCTGGGAAAATTTATTTGTCACTTTTGAGCTTAGAAAGAAAAAAGAGAAGAAAGACCAAGGAGAAAAAAAAAATGTACACACTGTCTATTGGCAAATGATAGCTGATTTTCCTCTTTTCCAGTGAAATAATCATTGGTCCTAGGTCTTTAGGAAGGTGATGGCAATTAGACTTACACAGACTATGGGAGGGACTTTCTCCACAGGTTTATAGCTTTGGGAAAAAAGTGACTTGAAGTAATTTGTAATATGCAAGCGTTTTATAATTAATCATATACATGAGCATATTTGTTTGAACCAAGACGTATTTCCTCCCAGGCATTGCATGCTTCTTGTCTTAACTAAGGAATAAAGTAATGGGTATTTTCCAGGTTAGAAGTCAGCAACTGGAGTGAGGGCTACAGTTCCTACTCAAAAGCAGTTCTGTGTTCCATTCCAGAGCAAGCCCTCCCCCAAAGTGTAACATTTCTCTTTGATTTTTTTTTTTTTTCCTTTCTCTATGGAAGAAAAACTGTGTCCCTTGGAGGCATTCTCACAGGGCTAGAGTAACAGCCGGAATTTCTCACTATTGCCGTCTGCAGGCCTTGAAATCGCAAAGGCAAGTAGAGTCAATAGTGAGGTTTTGTTGCCCATGGCTCAGTGATCTCCTCTTGGCTTTGGGCAGGCCCGGTGGAAGTGGGAGTTTAAAAAGTGCAGGTTGCATTGAGAGTTTTCTAGGCATCTGGACTGCTAGGAGAGGATTAGGTAGAATGTCATTTGCAAATAAATCAAATCAACGTCTCCCTTTGTAAAGGATCTCTGGTGATTGCATGGTTTTAATTCTAAAATGTCATAGTTCAGTTGCAGTAATTTTATTTAAACTTTATTTTTAATATTTTTTTCCAAATAGATTTCTAGAGCTTCCATTTATTGTCATTTGACCTGTAAAAAGAATGAGCTATTTTAATGTAAAAAAATTATTCAAATAACCCTTTTAATTAAAAATATTGCTTTTTTTAGTTCAAATTTTTCCAAATTACAAGATTTGAAATATAATTTAATGTGAAAGAAAAGGACTATACTAAGAAATGTTCATTTATACTTGTGTTTTTCATATACTTGAAGTTGAGATACACCAGGAAAAACCCAAATAATTTCTCTTACATAGAAGCTAGTGCATTATTTATTATCCTGTTGACCTGCAAGTGTGTTACTATGAAAATGAATGCAGTATATACATTATGCACACTATACTTAAAATGATATAAATGTATTCAATGAATGAAAATAGCTTCTATTTACATGGTCTAATGAAAACTAAACATAGTTTATTTAACATAGAAAATTACAGGTTAGTTATTAAATTCCTTATAGAAAACACTTTATCATCTTTTTTTTTTACAGTTTGAGAGACTCATCTATTTTAAATTAAATATAACCAAAAAACTATGTAAAAGGCTATGATGAATTTATTACATTCACTCATCAAATATTTATTGATAGGTTATGCTCGAATTATAATATAGAAATTAACATGTTAATAATTATAATGTAGTACGCTGTACTTTATCATATTCAGAGAATTTTCATGTAGTATCTTTTTTGAGCCTCAGAATATCCAAGTGCATTTTCTGGGAAAAAAAAATATGAAACCAAAATCTGTGATTCTTCCCTCTAGTATAGCATGTTGACTTCCTATTGAAAACCCCAAATTTCTAGGATATTTCATCTAAGTAATCTCCCAACTACCTATTTAAACCTACTTTCTTTTACTTGTTCCAATAGTAAGAAGTTTTATAAACTTGAGAAGGCGTAGGGCTAAATAAAATCACGGCTTGAAACTGAGTTTCATCTATTCTCGAAGTCTATTTTCTACTATATCCCACATGGTATCATAAAGGTTTCATCAAGTGAAAAAAAAAAAAAATGATAGTTTCAGAGTGTATTTACTGCCTTCATATTTATAGCATACAGTAGGCGAGGAATACTAAGTTTGAAATCAGGTGGCCTGGATTGGAGTCCTCCAAAATCACCAGCCATGTCCTGGTGAGTCACTTAACCAAAGTTCCCCCCTCTGGAAAAGAGGATTGCTGTTGATAGTGATGTTGAGGAGGAGGATGGTAGAGTAATATTAATTGAGATCTTTTTCCCTAACATCTTCATCCTGATGTTTACAATACATACAATTTAATAAAATTTATTTCTTAGTGATTTTATGATTCTACCACACATATAAATGAATTTATTTTTACATACAGAGACCCAGTGACACTAGATCTCTAGGTATAGTTTAAAAAATGTTTCTATGGGAACCAGCAGTTAGCGTAATGGCTATGTCACTGGACTCCCACGTAGTCGACTGCAGTTCACGTCCCGGACCCGGTGGCTTAAAACTCACGCCAGGCGTGTGTGCGTGCGTGCCCAAGATCCTGAGAGGAGAATGGAGGAGAAGAGATTGCGGTGTGGCCATCCCCCCTGGGGGGTGATTGCTCGCTTTCTGTCTCTATGTCTCTCTCTGTCTGTTTGGCGAGCGCATGCGCCCTATAGCGAAAACCTCTCCAAAAAAAAAAAAATGTTTCTACAGTTTATATAGAAAGGGGAAAGACCCAGAATAGCTAACACGACATTGAAGGAGAAGAAAACTGGGATTGACACTACTCGATTTCAAGATTTGGTATAATAGTCAAAGTAGTGTGGAATTGGTAAAAAAAAAAAAATAAACAATAGATCAGTGGGATAGACTAGAAAGCCTAGAAATAGACTCTCATAAATATAGTTATAATCAACTAATTTTCAACAAAGGATCAAAAGAAACATAATGGAGGAAAAATGGTATTTTAACAAATTTTGTTGGAACTGGACATCCATTCATGAAACATTAACTATACATAGACCTTACAAAAGGGTCAGATCAAAATGCAAAACACAAAACTATAAAGCTACTTCAAGATAACAGAGGAGTCAAGAACAGTAGATGGCATAATAGTTACATTGCTGGACTCCCACATTGTTGACTGTGATTCAAGTTCTGGACTGGTGGTTTAAACTCACGCTGGGCGCATGTGCGTACATGCCCAAAATTCCAAGAGGAGAATGGAGGAGAAGGGATTGTGGTGTGGCCATCCTCCCAGGTGTGATTTCTTGCTTTCTGTCTCTGTCTCTCTCTGTCTTTCTGGCAAGTGCACACATCCTACTGCAAAAATCTATTTAAAAAATTAGGTAGCAGAGGAGAAAATCTAGATTACCTTGGGTATAATGATGATTTTTTTAAAATATAACATCAAAGGAAGGATCCACCATGACCATGAGAAAAAGAACTGATAAAATTTCTGGTTTGGAGAAGACTCTGTCAGGAGAATGGGAAGATAAGCCACAGACCTATAGAAAATATTTGCAGAAAACATCCAAGAGAAATACTTTTTTTTTCCTGATAAAAAATTATTATCCAAAATACATACAAAGAATTCTTAAAGTTCAACAATAAAAATAAAAAACATGTGGATTTAAAACAATAGACAAATGACCAGAATGGACATCTCACCAAAGAACATCTACAGATAACCAATAAGTGTAGGAAAAGATGTTCAACATCATCTGTCATCAGGAAACAGCAAATTAATAAAACACTGAGATACCATACAGACCTCTTAGAATTAGCATGATGAAATTCTAAAATACTGATAACAAAAGCTGGTGAGGATATGAAGCAATAGGAACCCTTGTTGAATCCTGGTGGGAGTACAGTGATACAGCTAATTAGGAAGATAGTCTGGCAATTTTGTACAAAACTAAACATACTCCCACCATTTGCTCTAACAACTGTGCTCCTTGGTCTCTAGTTAAGTAAGATGAAAACATATGACCATGTAAAAATCTGCACATGGCTCCTTACAGCAGCTGTATTTATAGTTGCCAAAACTTGGACACAACCAAGATGTCCTTCAGTAAGTGAATGGAAAAATAAATCATGTACATCCAGACAATGGAATATTATTTGGTGCTAAACAGAAATGAGCTGTCAAGTCATGAAAAGGCAAAGAGGGAAACTTACATGCATATTACTAACTGAACGAAACCAATTTGAAAATGCTATGTACTGTATAATTCCCATTACATGACATTCTGAAAAAAAGAAAACTACAAGAGAAACCAGTAGTGGTCAGTGGTTAGGGGAAAGGAAGGGATGAAGAGGAGGCATACAGAGGATGTCTAGGCCAGTGAAACTAGTCTGTATGATTCTGTAATGGCAGATTCCTAAGGTCATGTATCTGTCAAACCCACAGAATGCACACCACCAAGTGTGAATCCTAATGTCAATATTGAACTTGATACTGATACTGAGGTATCAATGTCCTTGACTGTAACAAATGTTCCCTTCTTGTGCAAAATGTGGATAGTAAAGAGACTGCATGTGAAGGCAGGGAGTGTACAGGAACTTTCTGGGCTAAGTATTCACATTTACTAACAATATAAAATTACTCTAAAAAATAAAGCATATTTTTTTAAAAATTTTAAAAAAAATTTCTTTTAAGTTTTTTGTTTTAAAAAATCTTAAGTGTTTAAAGTGATTTCAAAGTGTTTTTAATATGTTGGTTGACACTACTTTTCTTTGTCCACCTCTGCTCAGTGTATAAATGGACACCAGGTTATCTCTGCCTTCCCTTACTGACATGCCACCTCCCTCGACCATTTCTTGCCTCCTCTGTCACTCACTTCCTGATGCCTATGGCCTATTCAAAGTTGTGGGATATGGTTGAAATTGTGGAGGGCACTAGATTTCAATGGAAAATACTTGCTCTTATTCTTCTTTCCCCACTTCACACCCCTGTTTGATAGTTCTGAACATGAGATTTAAATTTTCAATTGGTCTTTGCAGAACCAAAATTCTTGCTATGGAGACTATGTAAGGATATGATGCTTGAAGGATACTGGAGCTATTTCACTGCCTGATTGATATGTCAGAAAAAGATCATGTCAACCTAAAAAGAATATGCTAACTTTAGTTCTCTTCTCATTGTCAGTGTTAACACACACACACACACACACACACACACACACACACGCACACAAAATAATCTTCAATAATCTTCTAAAAAGGATAATGAGAAATGGTTTAATCTTTTAACATTTTAACCATAAAAATTTAAAAGATAATATATTTAGAGAGTTTAGAATACTTTTTGAAACATGGTTTATACATGGAGTTTTAAAGTGTTTTATTAATTTGATACATTAAAATGTCTTAATGTATGATGGAGTAGAGGCATGTGCATGAGACAGAGAGAGAGAGGCACCTTACACTGCATCGGACATGCCACAATCACCCTCCTCCAGTCTGCAGCTCATCAGACCTTGGGCACGTGTATGGTGCTCTGCATGTTTCTGACTCACCTAATTGGGGGTTTGAACTGCGGTTACCATATGAGATCTGCCTTCTCTAGAGAAGTGCATTACCATGAGAGCAAGCTCAGAGTCAACAAGTGTTTATTGAGCTTCAACTATGTCTTAAGAACTGCTAAAAAGGAAGTCCTTCTTAGCATGCACACCATATGTAAAAGAGAGAGAAATACAATAAACATGAAAACACAAAATCACACAAAACTATAACATTATAATAAACATTTCGAAAGATTAAAAATGTGCAAAGGGGGACCAGCAGATGGCATAATGGTTATGTCACTGGACTTGCACATAGTCAACCGTGGTAGAGTCCTGGACATGGAGGCTTAAACTACACCAGGCTCACATGAGTGCCAGCCCAAGATTCTGAGAGGAGAATGGAGGAGAAGGGATTGAGGAGTAGCCATTCCCCTGCTGGGGGGGGGGGTGCGGGAGTAATTTCTTGCTTTTTATCTCTCTGTCTCTCCAGCAAGCACACATGCACTATAGCTACAATCTCTCTTTAAAAAAAATAAAATAAAATAAAATAAAAATGGAAAGAATCTAATTAAGGTGTATAATTAGAGAAAACTTATTAGAGGAGGTGGACTAAGACCTGTAAAATAGCAATGAGCTCACTAAACAGAACCATCCTGTAAGCTGCATTCTTGAAAGAGAAAATGATATCTAGAAGCAGGAAAGGTTTGCATGAAAACCCCAGAAAACCAGAACGTGGGTTAGTGTGGCTGGAATAAAATGATCAAGGGGAGAATTTATGTGATGGGGCTAGGGAAACAGGATCAAGTCAGATCACAAAAAGCCTTGAAAACCATGAGGAAACGTGAGATTTTGTCTAGCGCCCTAGGAACTCCTTGAAACGCTTTAGGTGGAGTAGTAATACGATCTAGTTTATGTCTTAAACACTTCACGCTGGTGTTCATGTGTAAATGATGATAGACTACTGGAAGACAATTAGTAGGCTATCACACTGATTGACCAGATTGCTCATCCAAGCTTGGACTAGGGTAGTAATGGTGACAATAGAAAGAATGGAATGCATCCTCTTGGGATAAAGTGAGCAGCTCTTGTTGCAGATTAGATGTGAGGTATATGGAGAGGGACAAGTCAAAGATGACACCAGGAGTCCCTCATGCAGGCAGTCAGAGATGAGTCTGGTTCAGGCAGAAGGTTGTCAGCAAGTCTACCTGTGTCTTGCCATCCTGGAATGTTTGAAAATACTATGCAGGCATGTCTCAGATGTCACAGTGATTGAGGTGTGCTACTAACATTTGATCGCCCGTGGTTGGCAATGCTGGATGAAAATCAGTGCTGTTTGGTAGTTTGGAAAAACAAATTATTGCCCATGTTCTGCATGACTTCAATATTCCTTTCACCTGAACCCCTTATAAAAATAAGCTGGTAGTAAGTAAGTGCATGATCATTCAAAATCCTTTTACAAGATGTTCACTGAAAGCCCAAGAATTTATGGAAAGTTTGTTAGGAAGAAGAAACTTAAATGTGTTGTCTAAAAATCATCTTAGTCTATTTAACCACCTACCCAATATGTTAGGTATTTCTAACAATATACTTAGTGATAAATAATTTTCGTGCTCAAGACCAGCAGATGGAGGAATGGTTACGTGGCTCGACTCCCACGTAGTTGACTGTGGTTCAAATACTGGACCCAGTGGTTTAAAACCAGCACATGTACATGCACGTATGTGCCCAAGATCCTGAGAGGAGAATGGAGGATAAGGGATTGTGGTGTGGCTATCTTCCCTGGGGGGTGATTTCTCACTTTCTGTCTTTCTGTCTCCATGGGAAGTGCACATACCCTATAACAAAAATCTCCTTAAAAAAAAAAAAAAAAGATTTTTTTTCAGGGCTCTAGCATAGCTACTTAAAATTAAAGACCCCCGATTGTATCTATGTGACACAGAAAACTCCTTGCAATGAACTCAGAATGGGTTAGCTGGTTAAAATGGTGCAGTTGTATTAATAAATTACATTAATAAAACTTTTAAAGAGATACTTCCTATTACTGTTAAAATACATCTACTTTAGCAGAAATTACTGGTGGACTTGTTAAATTTATCGTAGGCTTGCCTATTATTTCTCAGCTTTGCTCTCCTTCTATTCCCAGCGGTCTCACATACAACTCCTCCATAGCCCCTTCTGTCACTGCTCCTTTCTCCAATCCATATGCTCGCCATGCCCTGTTGCCATCTGAAATGGAGTCCTGAGGTTTCTTTTTGAAGTGTGAGACCGTTTATCACTCCCTCACACTAGGATCAACATAGGAATTATTTCGATACCTCACTTAGAAGAGTCACAGGTCCTTTATAGAATATCACTTTTGTATTATTTCTACTTCAATATCTGAACTGAATATTGACCAGTTTTCTTACTCCCTTCGGGATTATTTTCATTTTTTTTCTTATCATATACCAATGCGATATGGTATTAGAACACTCTAAGCTAGTTTTATTCTCATGCCTATTTCATCCTCTCTGTACTTGCATCTCTCTTTGTTTTCTGTATGTAATGGCTTCTGATTTTATCACTTCTCAAATTAAATATAATCATTAGAAATAGGAATAAGCATTACCTATGTTATGCCTTCTAATAAAGACATTCTTAAACACTTATGTGTCTAATTATTTTATGACAAATTAATTACTTTTATTTTTCTCTCATCTTTGAGTTAGCTGCTATTTTGACTTTTTTTTTTCCTAATCATGTCTGTAGATCACGTATAGTATTTGTAATTTTTACTGTGAACAATAAGGCAGTGCTATAAAATATTTCATGTAAGAGAAAGCATTAAATCCAGTAAGAATGGGACCAGAAGATGGTATAATGGTTACATTGCTGGACTCCCACATAGTCGACCGTGGTTTGAGTCCCAGACCCAGTGGCTCAAACTCATGCTGGGCACCTGTACGTGTGTGCCCAAAATCCTGAGAGGAGAGCAGAGGAGAAAGGATTGTGGCATGGCCATCCCCCTGGGATATGATTTCTCACTTTCTGTCTCTCTGTATTTCTCTGTTTCTCTGGTGAGCACGTGTGCCCTATAGCAAAAAAAAAACTAAAAAAAAAAAAAAAAAAGGAAGGAAGGAAGGAAGGAAGAAAAAAAAAAAACAGTAGGAATGAGATCAACTGATATAGATGTTATTTTAGCTGAGCAATTACATGAGACCATCCAGTCAATGGAATGGCCAGAAAAGAGAAGAGAACCTGGGACACTGCTCTAAGGCACTCTGACGCATACATGGTGGGTAAAAAAAGATCAGCAAAAGTGAAGAAAAGGAGCAGCCAGTGAGGTAGGAAGAAAGAGAAGATACCAGCAGCACTGATGCCAAGAAAAAGGAGTGTCTCAAAAAAGGAGGCAGGATTAGCTCTGTTAAAGGCTGCGGAGAAGTTGAAGAAAGAACAGTGTCCTTAGCATTTGGCATTACGGTGGCTGTTGACATGACAAGTAGTTACCATGGAAAAGTGGGAAAGTCAGCTTGTAGTAATTTAAGAGTTCATTGAAAGTAGAAGCCAAGAAAAAAATTGTTTCATAGTTTTCCTTATGATGCAAATGAAAATTATCTAGTGAGGATCTCAGAACAAGCGCAAAATCAATAATAAAATTTTAAGTTCAGCCCTAGTAGCCCGAACTGACGGGTGCACTGGTGCATGACAGCTGAGGCTTACATGGGAGGCCCAGGTTAAGTTCTCGGCTGTCCCTGAGCAGACCGGGCATGGCTGTGTGCACCTCTAGTCCTAGCTAACTGCTAACTGAGAGGCTGGGGCAGAGGATCAGACATGGTAAAGACCCTGTCAGAAATAATTCCCTCTCTTCTTTTCTCTCTCTTTCCTTTTCATGTATATATACTTTCTCTCGTGTGTGTCTCATTTTTAAAAAGGACAGTAAAAAACTTAAATTCTGGTAACATAGACATAAGTATTAAAATAGCTTAGGAGAAACTTAGAATCAAAATGGTAGAAAAAATGCCTGTCAAATAGAAGGTTTGGGGATACATTTTTAAATGAATAAATGGATTATTTGTAAAAGCTTGATGTACTTCTGTTCGTCAGGAAGGAGTGTAATGAAAAAACCTAGTCTATGTTAGATGTTTCCAGACCTTCTGTTGGGACTGTATGAAACATTATTACTTAACAGAAAGAACATTAAGTCCTTTTTTTCTCCTTCAAAGAACAAGTAGGTACTTGATGGATATTTGATTAGCGATCTATGTAAACATCATAGCTTAAATATTAACACATTACATAGAAAATCATCTGTCTGTTTAAAACCGAAATGGAGAAGAACATCCTGTGAAATTTTTCTTATTTTGAAGCACTTCACTAACATTTTTTTGTAAAACATTTTACGTTCTTGTCATAACAATATAAAATACAGAATTTCAGTGGAATTTTTGCCCAATGTAATTTACTCTTCAGGCAGAATAGCTCATAATACAATGATAAAATTGTCTTTCTTGGTGAAGAAGTTTCGGTTGCTTGTCATGGAGCAGCCTCAGGAATAATGGCTTTTTAAGACATATGTGCTTGAACATATTTTAATATGTAAAGTCAGATAAGGCTGGAAAATGGGGTCTAAGCTATAAATTGACAAGAGATAAGAGCTTCTCCCAATTCTTCTTCTTCTTTTATTTTCTTTTAAAGTTTCTGCCATAGGGCATGTGCACTCGTGGAGACAGAAAGAGGGAGAGTGACGGGGGACGGTCACATCACAATCTCTTCCCCTCCATTTTTTTGGGATTTGGGGCACACATGCACATGCACCCAGCAATATTTAAACCTACCAGGTCGGACACTCAAACTGTGGTCAACCACGTGGAAGCCCAGCAACTTAACTACCATGCCTCTTGCTGGCCCCTTCTCCAAATTCTTTAGTCATGTTTTGGAGACAATAAGTTAAAAGCTTACACAGTAGTTAAAAGCTAACATACTAGTTAAATATTAGGAGTCTCTGACAAGACCTCAACAAGTTCATGGAAAACATAGAATTAAAGTACAAGTTTATTTTGATGCAAAAAATACTGGAATCCATGTAGTTTTTCATAATATGCATTTTCAGTGAAACTTACGAAGACCCTTCTTATGCTGAATAGTGATCATTCTTGCAAGTCACCTTTCTCTAATAGAGAGTAATTTTCCACAATGAAGCTATAGTTAGGTCACACTGACATGCCTGTCCCTGACTTCACATTATGTCACATGGCCTCATACTATTCACACTGGCAGAGGATGCTGAGAGTGGTGACGGCAAGAACTGAATGGATTCCAGATTCTGATGAAATTGTGGATATTACCTTCTCATTAGAATACCTTTACTGTACTGCAGTGAAGACCTTTCCATCAAAAATCATAGAATCAATTGTTTCCTATTTGCCATGTACTCTCTTGAATTTTCCACATGGAAACAATCAATTTATTCCTAGGAGAAATTTGACTTAGGCTTGCCCAATGAGGTTGTTACAGGCATAATTATTTTTATGGAGAAGATTGTAAACTCAAATACAGAAGAAAAACTCCTCAATGATATTCTAAAAAACTGTCATGAAAAAGAGTCAAATATTTCATAATACAATGGTAGTAATTCTCATTCTGTTATGTAGCTCTTACAATACCAGTTCAATTTTACTGTTTGTTAAATTGGCCACACCTAAGAGTAGTCATCTTAAAATATGCACTATCTTTTCTAACTAGCATTTCCAATATTTCTTTTTTCACTCCTGGGAACACAAACATGTCTTTCATCATTGGACAATTCGTGATCTTCAGAAAGTTTCTCTCTCTGAAACTTCTGTTATAAACACTACATTATGATGCACTGAGCTTAGGATATTTGATACTTCATTGAAGGGTACTATGTTCTAGTCTAAAACACTTTTTGAAAATTTCTTGATTTCAAAATCTTACCTCATTTAAAAAAATTTGTTTCCCTTTCTAGCAATTTCAAGGTTCATTCTTCTACAGTTCCTTTATCATGACTGATAGATGTATTTACAAAGACCCTAGAGAATATAATCCATTTTTGTAAATAATCAATTGTCCTGGGATACAGGACAATACAAAAGCATATTACCTTCTATTCCTTTCACTGATGTTTAAAGGTTGTTTAGATTTTCCATTTTAGTTCTCGATGGTTATTTTGGGGGAATCCCATTTTTTTAGAAAGTGGTAATAATTTTGTTTTTCCTGTCAACATCTCTTCCAATTGAATCTCTTCTCAGTATTTCTGCCTCCTTATAAAGGCTTGGTTAAACTGAAATGTAATCACCCTTCAATTTGAACTTTTTTCTAGCAAGTTTTATATGCGCTTTGTGACTCCAGGTCTATGTAATATTGGGTTGTCAGAAAAGTCACGACATATTTTTCCTATGCCAAAATGTGTCATAACTTTTCTGACAACCCAATACTTGGAAAGCCTTATAAGTCAGTTTTTCAAATTTCCTAGTTTAAAGTTGGAAGAACTAAGATTCTCACACGTAGGGATCAGCAGAATGGCATAATGGTTACATCACTGACTCTTAGGTAGTTGACCTCTGTTCAAGTCCCAGACCTGGCAGCTTAAAACTCACACTGGACACATGTGCATGTGTGCCCAAGATCCCAAGAGGAGAATAGTGGAGAAGGGGTTGCAGCATGGCTATCCTCCATGTGTGTGTTTGTGGAGGGGGGGTGATTTCTCACTTTCTGTCTCTGTCTCTCCAACAATTACATGCCCCTATAGCAAAAATCTCTCTTAGTGAAAAAAAAAAAAATAGATTCTCACAGGTAAAATGGTTTCCTCAAGATCATAAAACTGGTTAATACACAGAGAATTTCTAAAAATTTATTTTCAAAAGAGTATGTTTTATCATCTGAAAATATGTTAAATGAAAAAAATTTTAAACAAAAAGTCATTTTATTAGAGATGCATACACTGTTTATAGAGTAAAATTATTTCAAGTATACATATATCTGAGTTCGGAATTTTTATTTTAATTAATAATTTTGACATTGTTTTCCTTCTAAAATTTTACAGGAACAGTTGGCTAGTTACTGTCTTAAATATGCCTTTGGCTACTTCTGCAGCTGAATTGTTACATAACCATCCTACTATGATCAGATGGATGATTTTGAACACTTGTACTGCATTTGGAAGCTATGTTTGTACTGGGTTGCCATGTCACAGGGCATTGATGATGGGTCTAGAGAAAACTCAGAGTGGCATTTTAATGGATTTGCTGCTGGCGATGAAGTAGCCTTGACTTAAATCAAATATATTCTTAGTCTTACTGTGAATCAAGAGAAAAATTTTATATGGGTACTCGGCACTTAATTTGGTCTATAAAACAATAAATTTCTAGAAACTATGCATATTACAAGTTCCATTGCTAACTCTTTATTCTATGTAACATGTAAATCACTTTGTTCTATGGATGAAATAGATGCTTTAGTACATAAATATTTCAAGTCTTGCTAGAGTATTTCAGAAATACTTTTAAATGTAGGATTTCATAGACTACTAACAAAGCTGTGATTTAATCTCTAGTAATGGAGCAACATAAATTTAATTCAGCTGGTTGCCAGGTTGCTTAGTACATGCTTACATCATTTTAGTATTTGGTGAGTAGCAATGTGAATTTTATTAAACAAATGATTTTCAGGATACAGTGTGGGCTCCCTTATGGAAACAACATAAATCTGATAGTTACATGGACTCAGGGCAGATTCAGCATCAGAATGTGTGTATCAAGCCCTGAATCAGTTTTTGAGATAAAATGCTAGTGTTTATAACTTCATCCATGGGTGGGAAATTTTAATGTATTAAGTTCAATGGCGAAAAAGTGAATGCAGTACTGGTAAGCTACGCTATAGTTGTGTTTTTAACAGTCAATAGTTTGAAAGAAAAACAGGAAATGCTAATGCTGGTTTACTGTTAGTTGTGCCATTTTTTTCTGTATTTACCAGGGTAACGTTCATGTGCAAATACACAAGAGAGCATCACCTTCCACAGGATCTAGTGATGACTGATCCTCTTGCTCCAGTCCTCCAACCCTTGACACGAGTGCACATGCCTGCAGTGCTTCGGGCTGACGAGACTGAGGACTTGATCCATGATTGCTCTGTGGGAGCCGCCTTCTCTTGAGTAATGCATGAGTAGTGCATTGCACTGCACCACGGAGCTGGCTCACGATGGAGATTATTTTTTACAGAAACGAAAGACTGACATGTCATGTGTGAACCATGCCTGTTCACGTCCCCATTCCCACTTTCATTCAAAGAAGACATTGTTTTGTCCTCCCCACCTCTTCCATATTGTATCACTTTAATGCTGGATTAATTGTGTGCTTTCTACAATGCTTAATTATTTTTATTTGTTTTAATTTCTTAGTCACTGGAAAAATACATTTAAAGCCACTAAATCACAAACGCAAAAACTACATTATCAATGGTAGTTAATAATCCATATTAGACATATAAACCACATCTTACTATTCTAATTTTTATGTACAAGGGAAAAAAAATCTTTAAAATTTTCCAACATTTTCTTCTATTGCATTTGAACAATTCATAAAAACAACAAAAAACAAAAACAAACAAACAAAAAACAAACCCAGAAACCAATCTTTTTTTTTTCTTTTTAATACCAACTTTGATAAAGCAGATAAAAGCACATGCTAGGTTGTTTATCAAGTACATGTTTTCTAAGCTTAGCTTGCTTTGTCTATACTGCAGTTCCTAAGACCACTGCAGAAGTGGCTTGTTAATGCACTCTAATCTTTCTAGTTCACAATAAGGGCTGAATGAATAGAGACCAAGCTATATTATTATATTTTCACATCAGCAATACCTGATGAGAATTAAACCTACACGTTAATAGTTTAAAATTTTTCATTTTTTCCATTAATTATGGTTCAAAATTATGTGATAAGCTTTCCCACATAAAATGTGAAATGAAATGAGTTATTCTTATCTGGTTTAATTTCTAATCATTATGCATTTAAAAGTATGTGAAGGATTAAACATTTATGATTAGCAATATTAACAATCAGAAAATTACAATATATATTATATTTGTGTGTCTTATTTAATGATACATTCCTTCACATAGACACTCTAAGATGTAGGCAGTGTAAGCTGACCTTGTGAAGGCCATCATTCTCTGTGTGATTACGAAGCCTGCAGATTAGATGATGCGGAGACCATTTTAGAGAAATGTATTGTCATCTTCTTATAGCTATGGAAAAAATTCCTTTAACTGACAACCTGTTGAAGTAGTTGGGTATCTCATTAATAGACCTATTATATGAAAAAACATGGCTCCTTAGACATTTAAATTCCACTGTGGCAGGACACTCATAAATAATGTGACATCAAATAATGATGTGATGGTAAATATGTATCTTCCAATTCACTGATTCAAGGGAATACACTGCATGCATGCAACAGTGAATAAGACCATTCAAATTACTTAACGTTTATTTTCTGTCCCATTAAAAATTTGGATGAGATTTCAATAAATATCTGAATGCATGCTTCTTCTCAAATATGACACCTAAGAAGCTGTTATTGCAACAAAGCACTCACTATTTATAATACAAAATCAAAATAGCTCCACGTATGTGTGGTCTTTCTCTCAGTTTAATGAGGTAGTTGCTTTATATTCTCTATGTCTCTCCACAATAAATTTTTCGTCTTCCTACTTCCCCTAGCTCTCTAAAACTCAATATGTTAATCCCTTAATGCTCCTCAAGACCCTTTTCGAACTGTCATTCTTTTTATTTTTCTTTTCAGATAGGGTACATGCACTCAACAGAGAGAGAGAGTGAGAGAGAGAGAGAGAGAATGAAAGGGAAAGTGAGAAATCAACCCTGGGGGGATGGCCGCACAGCACCACACAGCAATCCTGTCTCCTCCATTCTCCTCCTGGGATTTTGGACACACATGCCTGGCATGATTTTCAAGCTACCAGGTCTGGGACTCGAATTGTGGTTGGCTATGTGGAAGTCCAGCACCTTCACCACCATGCCACCTGCTGATCCCTCAAACTGTCATTCTAACATAATAGTTTTTAAAAGGAACTCCCATTTTTTAAATATGTGTGTGTCTTTCTCAAGTCCACATTTCCATATCTTTATAGTATTACTTCATTTTTTGCAAGGTATTTACTTCAACGCCTAACAATTTTACCTTCTTCCCCATCTGTGCTCTGACATTGACTTTAAATGTTAAACATATACATACCTATTAAATTCCTATTAAATACCTAGCAGAAGGGCGACGATGGTGAATTAGATATAATCTGTTACTCATAATCTCTCCAAAAATCTCACTAAGATAAAAATAAAAGGACTTTTTAATGTGAAGACATAAGGACAAGGCTGACGAGAATACAGAAAGCTATTTTTTGGAAGACATATTACTAGTTAGTAATTGATTTAGCATCTGGAAAGATTGAATCTTTAATCTCTGACAAAAAAAAAATAAAAGCCAAGAAACAACCTAATTTTACTACACAATATCCCATAAAGTTTATAAATTTGTAGCACCAATTTTCTGGAAATAAGGACAAGGTCAACAACAACAAAAAAAGATGATTAATTGAAAACTTTAAGCAAGGGTTAAAACTATATAGCAATACTCTTTAGAATAACTAAAATTATAAACAAAGATAATAAGTGTTCATGAGACTGTGGAGTATATATATATAAAATAATGTAACCTTTGAGAAAAACTGAAGTTTCTTAGAAATGTAAGCATTTATCTTGGTGTTTATGAAAGAGAAAAAATAGTCTATGTCCACACAAAGACGTGTAATAAATGTTAACAACACCTTTATTCATAATGGCCCAAAAAAAATGCAAACAGCTCAAGTGTCCATCATTAGTAAAATGAATAAAATAAAGGAAGTACATTTATACAATAGAAACCATTGTAAGTGCAAACACGGATGGATCTCAAAATCAATAAGCTGAAAGAAGCAAGACAAAAGATTTCAAACTGTGGAACCAACAGATGGCATAATGGTAACATCGATGGATTCCCACAGTCGACCAGGTTGAGTCCTGGACCTGGCAGCTTTATTTTTTTTTGGAGAGGTTTTTCGCTATAGGGCGCGTGTGCTCGCCAGACAGACAGAGAGAGACATAGAGACAGAAAGCGAGAAACCACCCCCCAGGGGGGATGGTCACGCCGCAATCCCTTCTCCTCCATTCTCCTCTCGGGATCTTGGGCACGCACGCACACGTGCCTGGCATGAGTTTTAAGCCACCGGGTCTGGGACACGAACCGCTGTCGACTACGTGGGAGTCCAGCGACATAGCCATCACGCTAACTGCTGGTTCCCCCTGGCGGCTTCTAACACATGCTGGCGCATGTGCATATGTGCCCAAGATGCCAAGAGAAGAATGAAAGATAAGAGATTGTGGTGTGGCCATCCCCGGGGGGGAAAGGGATGATTTCTTGCTTTCTCTCTCTGGAGAACACACATACCCTATAGCAAAAATCCTTCTCTCTTACCAAAAAAAAAAAAAAAAGATTTCAAATTGTATTCACTTATATAAATTGCAAAAATCACCTATAGTAGTTACCTCAGACAAGAACTGAAGAACTGACCATGACGAACATGAGGAATCTTTTGTGGGTGTTAGCTATATTCTGTATCTTGATTACAATGGTATAGGTGAATACAGGTTGAGTATCCCTAATTAGAACATGTGAAATCAGAAATGCTACAGATTTCAAAACTTTTTGAGCTATAACATGATGGCACAAGTGAAAAACTTTTACACTTGAACTTAAATGACAGGGTGCACTCGAATGCTACAATACATAAATATTTGTCTAACCTATGTGTATAAGATATCTGTGAAAGATACATTGAATTTCTTGTTTAGATGTGGGTTCTGTACCCAAGATATTTCATTATATTATAATATTATATGCAAATAATTTTTAAAAATGCCAAAGCCCAAAGTACTTTGGGTCCCAAACATTTTTGTATACTCAACCTGTACAATGTCAAAATTAATTGGATTGTACACTTTAAATTGATGTCGATTGTTATATAACTTATTTCTCAATAAAATTGATGAACACAAAAGTAATTTAGAAAAGAATAAAGGAACAATTAAAACCTGAGATCTTCTCAATCAGTGCATGTTTTCAAAGGACTTGTATTTTGCACCAGCACAAACCCGGAGGTGGATGAGCTAGAAGGTTCATGGACTAAGAGACAGTTGAGGAAGGAGAATTCTTTGACTCACCAGGGGTCAACATTCTAATTAAGCTCGTAAATGCCTTACTTTTAAATATTGGTAAACATTCATGAATCACCAGTCATCTGTGAAAAACCTCCAGGCTAAAATATAAAGATAAAAATAAACCAAAGTTTTTTGGAAATAGAGGCTATGTTGCAAAAAAAAAAAAAAAAAAAAAAAAAATGCTAAAAAATCTTTTATTAGAGAAATAAGACATTTTCTCATGAAAAAAGAATAAGTTTCTACAAAACGTTTCAGCAAAATTGAAAAGATGCTATAGAAAATTCCAAAGATGAAGTTGAGGAAACTTCCCCCAAAGCAGAGAAATATGAGAAGAAAAAAAGAGAAAGAGAGAGATGGAAAATCAGGAGAAAACAAGGTAAGAAAATGGAGAGGAATGGTCAAGTAGGTAGAAGAACCAAATACTAGAAATGCCAGAAAGAGAGAATAGTAAAACCATAAGGAAACCATCAGCTAAGTAATTCATGAATATGTCTCACAGCTGAAGGACATGGGTCACCAGAATGAACGAGACCCACTGTGTGCTCAGATTTAAATACATTTAAAAAGTGGCTCACTATCAAGGTATATCAGTATGAAATTTTATAACAATGTTATATAACAAAGGTAGGATTTTTATGAGCTTCCAACAGAAAAAAATACATGAGTATGAAAAGAATTAGGAATTAAAAAGGCTTCAGGCTGCCTAGGAATAACATGGGGAGCCAGAGACAATGGAGCATTGTCTGCATGACTCTCTATTTCAAACCTAGGACTTGATACAAAGCCAGACCATAAATCAAAGTGATAGCAGAGACATTGAATGTCTCCAGAATAATCTATTATGTACCTTTCTGAAAAAGTTGCTCTAAAATGAGCTTCATTAAAACAACAAAGATGAGGGTATGGGATACAGGGGAAATGAAGGGCACCATTGGCATCATGGTAAAGTGGGAATTCCAGGAAGATAGTTGTATGTCACGCATCAGAAGACCAGAAGTCTTCAGAACAGATGTTTTCAAAGATAATGTTATCCAGTAGGTATTGCATATTAAGAAAAAATTTAGACAACTGGTAAGTAATTTGGATTTCAATTACCATTAAGTATATGAGGGCAACTTTCAATTCCAGAGGATAAAACACTGATTAAGGAAGGAATAATACTCTTAGTATACAATACGACTTAGGAGGGTACTTATATATTCATAATTATGTAAATACTGATATCACTAGAAGTATGATGTAATGGTATTAAGAAATGGGAATATTGTGTGTGTGTGTGTGTGTGTGAGAGAGAGAGAGAGAGAGACAGAGACAGAGAGAGAGGAGGTGTATATTTGTGTATATATTGTGATAAGACCTGCAGGCACTGGGGCCAGCAGGTGGTGTGGTTGCTAAGACACTGGACTCCCACATGGCTGACTGTGTTTCGAATCCTGGACCTGGTGGCTTGCTTTCTCACTTTCCCTTTCTTTCTCTCTCTCTCTCTCTCTGACTCTCTCTGGTCAGGTTAAAAAATAATAACAACAAATAAAATGAAATAAATAATTCTTAGAAGAAAAAAAAGAAAAAGACATGCAGGCACAAGAGTGGAATAGTACTAAAGCTCGTTTTCCCTATAGAAGAAAATAGCCAGGAATGCAACGGCCCTTGGACTGGAGCAGCCCCTAGCTAGCAGTCAGCAAGAAAGTCAGCCCCTATCAATGGGCTTAAAAATCGACTGTGCCCGAGGTCCTCAGATGAGACCTCAGCCTAGGGAAAACCTTGATTTCAGCCCTGCAACATCCTGAGCGGAAAGCCCAGGCGCAACGTGCCTGACTTCCAGCACACACAAAGATGAGCTAGGCCGTGCACACTGCTGCCAGCCGCTAAATTTGTGATAATTCATTATGCAGCAACAGAAAACTCATGCTCATGTTAAATTGATTTTCTCTATTCTGAAATTTACTCTACCAACTACCCCTCTGTTTTTTGTTTGCATATTTAAACCCTATTTCTCTCTCCATAAACTCCTATTTCTTTTCTGTACAACGTACATTTTGATATACTGAAATATAAACCAGTGAAACCAGAAAGTCATCTGGCATTCCATTTTATCAGTCTATTATTCTGCCTCTGAATTTTACTACCAACATCCTAACCCTAACCCTAACCCTAACCCTATCCCTAACCCTAACCCAGAGGCCTTTGGGAGAGTGAGAAGCAGGGATGTTGATGCAGTGCTCTCAAATGGTACTGGTATGAGTCCAGAATCGAAAGCTTAAAGCAAATCATAGTCTGTCTGGCTAGAGGGGTCCAAGGGTCAGGAACCAGCAGAAACAAACACTTGCCCAACAAAAGAGGAACAAGGATGGTATGAGTCAATGTTTAGCAATAGAACACACAGCATGATCTGGAAGAAAGAACTGAAAGAGAAATAGAGAGAGAAAGAGAATATAGAACCCCACTTCCTATTTGTCCCTCCTATGCTCCCAAATGGATGGATTGAGTGATGCTCAACTACATTAAAGTCAGGTCTTCATCTCTCAGCTCACTGATTCACATGCCAATCTTGTCAGCCAACACTCTTACAAATACACTTAGAAGGATTATGCCACCAACCTTCAGGCATGCTTCAGTACAGTCGAACTGACACCCCCAGTTAACCATCACATCAATTAATGATAATTTCCACCCTTAACTAAGCCATTGTTTACACAGTTGCAGAAAACATGGCATCCTCCTGCCTTTACATAATATTCATTCTATTTTTGCCTCTAGAACTTTTAGCTTTAAGGTCTAAATACAGGTGCAAGAATAGTAAAAATTAAGTGATTCTGAAATTACAAACACTACTGGCACCTTGCTCCTTAGAATCAGAACTGCCTGAAACCTCAGGACCTTGTGGACCCTCTGTGGCTCATTTGTTTTTATTACAGCCCAATTTTTCCCTCGTAATCTTTTATCATCCATCTCTAAGACTACAGCCACCTCTGAATCACTGAGATTTCTGCCTTTTACACACCAAATCACTGAGATTTCTGCCTTTTACACACCAAATCAAGTCTTTGCACACTATTTTTTCCTTCTCAGACCAATGTTAAAATAGATATGTAAAAAGGAATTAAACCCAAGTCATCTAAAAGTATTGGTGTTGGGGGGTTTGCTTTTTTTCTTTTTCTTTTTTCAAGTAGCTACTTTGCGCTTGCTCTCAGCAGATATCTTTCTAGGATATCTCTTGGAATAAGCTACTCTTTCATCATGTTAGGTATGTATAGATTCACAATTCACAGCAGTTTTTAAAATGAAGCTCTAAATTTTCTGTGAATTTTAAAACTTTATGCATTGAGCATTTTGTTTCACAGTGTTTAAGTTTTATAATCTGACTTTTAAAAGAAGCTCTAATTCTAGTTTATTATTTGGTGCATTGCATTGAAATACATCATAACATTCTCTTTTAAACAGATCAAAGGAATAAATCATCGTCACTCTGCCATAATATTTAGAGTTCTTTCAGTAACAAGTATTTGATAACATACTTATATAGAAAATATGCAGCCTGCACAGAATTTTAAATGCTATTAGACTAGTTAGAACCTAAGAATTATATAAATAAAATTTAAAATGCAGTAAGTAGGGGAAAATTTAATAGTAGCAAAAAGAGTAGACATACAAGAAAAAGATTTGGCTGCCAAATTCTTACTACATGTTTCATCAATACTATTGAACTCCCTTAAAATTATACATTTTTTCAGAACTTGAGTTTCTTCTCAAAAAAACAAAATATATGTTCTGCAAATAAGTCATGAGAAGTAACTTTATTATGGCAAAGAAACAGCCACAAGACTGAAGCTGCTCTCTAATCTACTGAAATCCACTGTGTCTACCAGCTCAGCAATAATGCAGACACAACTCATAACCCTTTCACCAACCACATGTCTATAATAGAAGCCCCTGCCAATTAGTGGCACCAAATTAGTAGGAGGAATAACCAGAAAAGAGTCAGCAGGATATACCTAACAATTTCAAATCCATTCCCAAACTATTTTTAAAATGTTTACAAGTAATTAGGCTCCTAGTTTCACCACATTTTACTTGACAAAACTCAGTAGTAACCATCCCAACTTCTATTTACGAACAAGTATTAACTGATAATAACATAGCAATTTTGCTGAATGTATAAGATTTTAGGTAAAATTGCCAATAAAGAAACAGGGAATTTCCCTATGAGAAAACTACTACTATAAGAGTTCATCTCACATTTTAAGGGATTCCAGTTGAACATCTATATGGGTGGAGGGAACAGGGCTTTGTGAGGATAATGCTAGCAGTTAAGTTCTCTGGAGAGTCTCAGTTCATGTGCTCTAGAATAGGGATTGTTAATTATTTTTTCTCAACCTTCTGTCAACTATTCTCCAATTTCAAATTTGAACTCTCTTTGTAAATTTATTTTCACCCTCACTGTTTTGGGGTGAAACAATCTTACCAATCTTCGTAACAATTCTGATATCACTCCTTTTTCTACAGTTGTACTCAACTGCCACCTTTGATTTATTTTACTCATAGCTCCTGTTTTATGATTCTGATACTCACTTATCTGTCTGTGATTTCAGAAAAATTATTAAACTTCTGGTATATTTTTAAAAATTAGCTTAATAATAACTACACTACATGGTATGTGAAAATTGAGTGTACATGAGATAAAATGCTACAAAGCACAAAGCAGAATTTTGCAAGCCAACATTTTCCTAGTTTGTGCTTGTCTCACTTTCTTTTAGTTCTTTCCTTAGTTAGGAAATTTTCTTTTACTATGCATAACCTAAATTTGCATTTTTTCACTGTGCAAAACAGAATCAAATGATTCATTTCGTGTTTTTCTTATTTTTTTATGTATCTATGACCTTACTGTCTCACCTCCGAACCAGACATTCCAGGACACCAGTGTTTTTAAAATAGCCTTGATTGTGGCCAGAACTGCTCCAGGGCCACAGCCTCAGTTCCCTCTGCTTCAAAAGTCCTTTAGTAGAGCTGGAGCAGAGAGGGATAGAGGAGGTGTCCAGCATACAGGGCGTGCCGTTATCCAAAGCGTCTTCAGTTTTCACCACCCATTCCTGACCTACAAGTTCTGCAGAATCTTGATCACAACCGAAATCACCCCAAGATAAACCTCTCCTGCTTCAGTAATATTTGCCCAGCAACTAAGTCGCTGACTTTGGCTGCTTAGGGAGAAAACATGACCGTGTCTAATTCCGCAACAGATCGGGTGTTTGCATCAGCCGTCCTGTAGTTGTGTGGTTGTCGAGGCTTTTACTTTCATAAGAAACAAACCAAGGTGTGGTGTTCACAGCTTTAGTCTCGGAGTTTCCAAAACTCACCTTCAGGAAGAATAAAAAGTTCAAGCGATTTTTTTTGGTTCTTTTTTCTTCTTATCTATAGAGACACCATCTTATCTGATTAGTTACAGAATATTTGGCTTCATAGGCTGAATCGAAAACATGGACACTGAAGAAAATATGAAACCTGTTTATCCTGGTGAAATGATGGGAGGCCACTGGAATTGAAGTGGTATTGTGTAAATTTGTTGCTGGCTGACTGCTTTATTTATTTTATTTTGCATGCAGCTTCTGAGAAGTTTGAACAGTAGCAGTTTGTGATGTGGCAGTCACTCTGTCCAACAATACCAAGAATTAGTCTTTTGTCCACACGCACTGCCTGCAATGCTGTCTCTGTTCTAGCACACACTGAAGCTGTTGCCTATTTTCAGCTGGGCTGATGACTACATTCCAGACTCATGAAAACTAAGCACTGCTGTTATGGACAAACCCTGGGTTTTCCTCCTGGCTGACACTAAAAATAGCCCACCACATTTGTAATTTTCAGGATAATTTTGGCTTTGGTTTTTGTAAGCAATGCATGCATCTGGATTCTGTCTTCTTACCTTGACATGGTTTCACGTGTGATCCCTGAACACAGCAGCTCTGAGTTTGGACTACGCACATTCATATTAAATTATTTTGGTAGCTACGTGAGAAAATAGGAATGCAAATATTTTGAAGATGATTCAGCATATAGTTTGCCTAATATGCATTCCATTTGAAAACGTCTGTGGGAATAGAATATATTCATTTACAAAGGTTTAAAACATTTTTCATGAAATGTTTTATTTCCAACTACTTGCTTTCCACTTAAGACACAGAAAAACAAAGTACAGTTGAAAAGTGGACTTTAGATATTTTTAGGACTTGTCAAGTTTTCAAACTTTGATTCGTGTGGGGTGTTAATTATATGCACAGAAGGGTGAAGAGACTCCTGAGTCACTCTTAGGACTGTGAGACAACAAGGAAAGGTGATTGGCAGCCATCCTTCAGAGTCTGCCCAGCAGGAAGACAGTGTATTGTTTTACGAGAAACATGGGTCTTTTCCAGGGAAGCAAGGAGGAAGCTGATGCAACTGAGAGCTTTGTCACCTGCCCCTCTGACCACAGAGCCTACCAGAAGATGCTTCTTCTGGGTCATGCATTTACATTCTGTGGTTATGTGTTTAGACTGTGTGATTAGAACTTCCAGGAAGAGAAAGGGAAAGCGAGACAGTCTCTCCTTTGAGTTCTTATAAAAGGTCTGTTCTTGCCTTTGTTTGCCTGATTTTAATCCAGAACTTTTCTAGTTACCAACTTAATGTAATCAATGTCTGTCATGACATTAGTTAGGAAGGTCAAATCACACACAAAATAAATCAGAATTTCAGCCTGGTCAGATTTTGTCATGAAGGAGAGAAAATGCTGCATTCTGACTTAAGAAAACGTTTAATATTTACAGAGACATCGTCGGAAAAACTAAGAATTACCTCCTTAAGTAACTTTTCTTTTCGTCAGCAGGCAAAAGCATGTAATGGGCTCTTTTGACATCTTATCAAACACTTAAGTTTTATATATATGTATGTGTGTGTGTGTATTAAAGTTTATATATTTCATTCTTTCTCATGGGAAGAGAGAGATAGAGAGGAGGAGAGAGAGCACCCCCAACAAGGTCTCCTGTTGCAATCCATGGCCAGCAGTCCAATCCTGGGCATACATGTGAGCACCTGGCTTGCACAGGGAGGCCCCAGGACGTGAACCCAGGACTCCCCATGTGGGTTCAGCACCTCTGTGCCACACTCGGGTCCGTTAAACTATAGTTGACTGTGACATCCAATAGGGAATTATCATGTAGAGAGTAGGTCTAACAGTGGTGTTTTTTTCAAGTCCTATGGCGATAAATAACAAATCCGGGTTGGGGACCATGAGCCCTAGTCAGCAATGAATCTCATCACTAAGTTAGAGAGAGAGAGACTTGTCAGAAAACTTCAATGCCAAGATAAATATGGAAAGAGGACACAAGGAGGAATGTAGAAAAGGAGGCCATTTAAAATATGTACAGTGTGGGGAGGCTCTTACTAGGGACATCCCACTGCATAGATGCACTTATCACCACTGATAGGAGGAAAGAATAAACTTGCCTTGCATTGGCTCCCAGCAGAGCAGTACAGCTAGGAAGCCTCTCTTGCTTTTGTAACTTGACAGGAGAGGAAGTTTTATTCGGCCCTTAAACATGATGCGTATTTCTCAGACTAACTGATGGTTTGCTCACGTTAAGGATAAGAGTGCCACAGATGCCCAGAGATTCAGCCAACCCACCCAGGAGCGATGCAGCCAGTGTTTCAGCTGGAGTAATGGGCACCTTAACACCACTAACTGCTCAGAGAAAAGCATGTGGATGAAGGGGTACTGTGCCCCTCTTTGAAGTGACTTCATGGCATATAAACTTACAGATAAAAGGCTGTCTACTGCTTATTATAAAATTACTGGAAAAAATAAGAAGTCTTTAGGGCATACTCAGACCCTTTAAAAAGGCTCCGGTAGGTTTTCTCAGCATTTGCTCCCACACCATGGCAAACAGCACCAAAAAATCCAGCCAGGAAGATCTCAGTTGTCATTTTGATAGGATATATGATTTGAAAGGGGGAGGGAGGGAGGAATAAAGGGAGGAACAAAAAAGTGTAGAAAGGAAAAAAGATAAAAGTAAACAGAAAGGAAGAAAAATGGGAGTGAGAAGAGAAAGGAGTAGCAAAGAAATAAACAAAGAAAGTCATTTTCTCTTTTCTATTGAACACATCAGTAAAAAAAGGCAATTAAAGTATCATATCTTCATTGACTTGAGAGCTCTCCATTAAAAACAGCTGAGCTGAAAGAGAATTCCACTTAGAATCTTTTTTAAAAAATTAATTTAATTGCCCAACATAGCATGCTGATTAGTGTTGAGTAGAGAAAGTGGCCTAATGCTTTGTTCTTTTTAGAGCCAACTGGAAAGGCTGATATGCTACCCTGTGTGACTTTTGGAATTTGGGGCATGTCATCAGCACCATGCTCAATCAGAATACATAGTGAGTGGATTAGTCTGCTGGAAGATGCCAAATATGTCCAACCTCTTTTGGAGATTACTATCCAACTGGAAAAGTATATGTAAGATTTATTTCTAAGAAAATGCTCACGAAGTAGCATAGTGCATAGAAGGACAAAATCCCAGGCATTCAACTCCAGACACTATACATTTCTATTAAGGGATAGTCTCTCCAGATCAAGAAAATAAAATGATAGTCTTTTCGAGACCTCAAGTCTTGTTCCCTACTTCTTTCCTATATAACATCCGTTAAGACAAAATAAAGCACCACTTTCTTTTATGTCATATACCTCTCTGGAAACAAAGATTTTTGTTTTATCTTTGAGTCTCACAACACTTTGTGAAGGCATCATTAAAAGATGATCTCTTGGCAATAATTCATTTTATTCATGGTTCTTCTTTTGGCTTCTCTAGGGTAGGACCTGTTCCTTTTCTATCTTTTAAAAATTACTGGCTCTGCTTAGATACTCAATGATTGTACTTAAAATACTGTAGTGAAAATAACAATTGTAGAAGCTTAAAGAGGGAAATAGGAAGAGCTTTATAGGGATTCTCAGAGAAAATTTTACCAGGAAAGAAAGGAAGAAGAAGATATTAATTAGGAGAAGTGAAGTGGTAGTGTATTGGGGAAGAGGAGGTAGGAGTAGAGGCAATTGGTGTAGAAATAGGGCCGTCGAATGTGGGAAACAGAAAGAATGTCTGAGAAGCTGAGAGACAATTTGAGGAGGTGCAACTTGAAAGTGAGGGAAGTAAGACAAGAGGACAAGTTGACTGATTTGTATGAGGAAGGAAAGGAGAGTTAATGGAAAAACTCACAGCGACACAAAAATGCTTGCTTTCAAATGAGTCAATGGCAATGTCATGAGTAAGTGTGCTGGAAATGTTGACAGTACCAATAAATATAAAAACTAAAATATTTAACATTTTTACTAGGAGTTGCAAAGTGATCAAAGAGATTTTTGGGTGGGTTCTTCTGTTCGTCCTTTTAACGACTGCATGAGGAAGGCAGACTAATTATCAGTAACCTCAATTTGTTAATGAAGACAAAGGAACTTAAACAAATCAAAGTGAGAAATACAGAGAATAGGAATAAAAGATAATCGTGAGCAATGGCAGAGGTCGGTCACACAGCAGCCATGTTTTATATGTCCACGTAAGTGGGAGGCTGCTATGGGCATCCTGAGTGAAGGGGCTAGGGACCCAAACATCCCACAAAGCATAGGCCATGCCCCCACAAAAAGGAATTGCAGCCCAAAATGTCAGTGGTGCCACATTTTAAAAAATCCTGGTATATCAATATTCACTAAGGACAGTTCTTTAGACAAAGTGTCTATAAAAATAACCATCTTTGTTCTATAAGCTTTAGGTATTACTAGCAAAAATATCGACAGATACTTTTTGCTTTGGTGATATTAAGGTGGTAATAGCTTTTTTCTACTATCTATAAATCTATAAATTTATTGTAAAAAGTCTTCTTCCTATAAGAAATAGCAACTGTTTAAAATAACAAAATAAAAAATGTGGAGCATTCTATAGATTTAAAGAAACAATTTATTCAATAGGTGGATTATAAGAAAAATGCATAAACAAGAGAGGGAAGAAAAACTTATTGATTAGAAGAGTCCAAGGAGACATATCAGCCGATCACAATATATAAATTTCGTTTAAAATCTAACGTGAGAGGTCAGCAAGTGACACAGTGGTTGAGGCACTGGACTCCCACATCGCTGGCTGACTGACTGCGGTGTGAATCCCAGTCTTGAAGGCTTGAAAATCACCACGGATGCATGTGCGAACGTGGTCAAAATCCCGAGAGGAGAATGGAGAGAAGGGATTTCAGTGTGGCCAACCTCCTTAGGGGTTGACTTCTCACATTGCCTCTCTTTCTCTCTCTGTCTCCCTGGAAAGTGCACGCACCCTACTGAAAAACACATTTTCTTAAATGAATTATTTTATTTAACTGTATTTATTTATTTATTTAAATTTAACCAGAGAGGTTATTTATTTATTTAAATTAACCAGAGAACAAGAGAGAGAGAGAGAGAGAAAGCAAGCCACCAGGTCTTGGACTCAAACCACTGTCAACCATGTGAGAGTCCAGCACCCTTAACCACCATGCCACCTGCTGGCCCTTGGCAAAAAAAAATTTTAAAAATCTAATGTGAACAAAAAACACCTTATAAATATACAATCAGAAATTCAGCACTAAATGAACACCTTCTAATATTAAATTATAGCTTTTAGATATGATGACAATATAATATCATGGTATATCATAAAAAGACACCTTATCTTATAGAAAAATATAATAAAATTATTTTCCTTTATGTTACTTTAATTTATTTTATACATTCAATCACTGTATATACTAAAGCTTGTAAAATGAATTAGCCAACATGAATACATTCACACCGGTCCAGCTGAAGATATCATACACATTATCATCAACAGACAATCCTCCATTTCTGAGTCCCTTAGATGTCTTGTCTATTTTCTTCTTTAATTCCTTTCCACTTTCTCAAATTTGTGGAAAGACTCAAGTGCTACTATATTAAAAGTGGCCATAAGTTGGGAACCAGCAGTTAGCGTAATGGCTATGTCGCTGGACTCCCACGTAGTCGACCGCGGTTCGTGTCCCGGACCCGGTGGCTTAAAACTCACGCTGGGCGCGTGTGCGTGCGTGCCCAAGATCCCGAGAGGAGAATGGAGGAGAAGGGATTGCGGCGTGACCATCCCCCCTGGGGGGTGATTTCTCGCTTTCTGTCTCTATGTCTCTCTCTGTCTGTCTGGCGAGCGCACGTGCCCTACAGTGAAAATCTCTCCAAAAAAAAAAAAAAAAAGTGGCCATAAGTTGATAATTTTTGAAGTTAGGTGATGGATAGCATGTGTTTATTATGCTATTCTCTTTAATTTCTCTAAAATTGAATGTGACCTCTGTGTGAAAAGTACAACAGTAAAACGAGAAGAAAACACACATGACCTGAGCATCTTCAGGACTTTGGAGTATTCTAAATTTCCCTAAACAAAGCACTAATAAGTAGCTTTAAACCAATATACAAAGGTATATTAATAACTTCTACTCATCAGATGACATAATTAATAACATAAAAAAGAAAGGTTTGCCACCAAAAAAAATCTAAGCTATGCAATGGACACATCAGAAAAAGACAGTAGAAACAGTAAAAAAAAAAAAAAAAGGAATTTAAATA
>NW_006159960.1:1928052-1941713 GCF_000334495.1 Tupaia belangeri chinensis
AGGGAAAGATACTCATATTTGCTACTCACTAATAAAACACAAGCTAAGCTAAGACCTTAGTGTGCTAGCTCTATTTCTTCTCCAGAACCACTAGCATGAAGAAAAAGACAAGCCGGGGTTAATGCCCTACAGTGACTGGAAGTTTCTTACACTGCTGTCATGAGATATAAATTGGTACAGTCTCTGTGGCAGGAAGGTGGTGCAGTGCACTGTGCAAGGCTAACCCGCATGGGAAGGTTCCGGGTTCACATCTAGAGATCTCCCAGGGTATGCCAGGCATGAACACGCCCATTATACAGGCTGCCTGAGGTAGATCGCAGAGTTAAAACCCTGTTGGGGATGCTATTTGTCTTTCTCTCTTACTCTTGGAAGAAATAAATAAACAAACAAACTCCTAAAAAATTAAATTGATACAACCTCTTAGGAAAGAACTTCTTTGGAAAGCTGTTTGGGAAGACCTGCTAAAACTAAATATATACATTCCTTATGCTCTAGGGATTCCAATCTTGGATATCCCCAACAGAAATACATGCATATGTGCTAAAACCCTGTACTACTGGGTTCATAATGCTAGTGAAATCCTGTGTCTGAGAATAATGCGATCACAACTGCATGCAAAAATAGTTATAAACATTCCAAGCATGATGTGAAACAGGAAGTTACACACAAAAGAGTAAATGTAATTTTATCTTAATAAAATTAATTAAATTAATACAGTAATTTCATTTGAATAAACTTCTGAAACAGGCAACATCTATGATTTTAGATGTTGATAGGTGTCAGCCTTAGGGTGGGGTGACGATCGCAAATGTGTTCAGTGTCTGAAAATTCATTGAGCAATACATCTGAGGCATATAAAAGTTGATGTAAATCCTATATTTTCATTAAAAAATGCTTAAAACAATACTACTATCTGTGCCTTTGTTAAAAGGTCAAGTTTGCTATGGAGTAAAGTAGGGATGGATCGGGCAGTTCTCAACAATATTTTTTATGATGCTTTGACAATGTGATATGATGAGAGAATAAATGTATTCTTAAAAATAAAAAAGATACCGCATGATAAAAAAATCAAATATTGCCACAGACTGATGACGGATATTGACTTTGATAAAATAGCAAAGAAAGTGGAATGAGAATTATTCATGTATTTTCACAATTTTTAAAGTAATATTTCAATATGAATCAATCAAGATGTGTGAAGATGTAATTTGATTAAACTATGTAATATCCTATGTAATTTGAAATATTAGAGCTTAGAATTTTTTTAAACAAGTCTCTGCTAAAAACAAAGTAGGAAAAAAAATAATTGAAGCAGCATTTCACATAAATGTCATTATTTACAAACTATGGGTTGCACTTGGGGGAAGATAGTGCTTCATATTTATCAGTTGGTTTTCAATAATATTTTTAATATCATAGTATGCTATCATGGCGGGAAGACAAAGAACATATTAAAAATATATCATCAAGGAATAATTTCTCTCTAGAACAAGGCTGATTCATAAAGCTATGCAATGGAAAGCATTATTTGATGAGAGAAGGAAAAAGATTAAAATATATTGAAGGCTTATCATGTTCTAGATTTGATTCTTACCTCCCCATAATCTTTCTCTTTTAATTCTTAAGACAGTTTAGCAAGGTTGGTTACCTTGTCGTATTTTACAAATAAAGAAATCCGATAAGTTGCCTAAGTTTGAAAAGGTATTACATGACTAGAATTAAATCCAGGTCTCAATCATGAGAGAATGATCAGGGTGAACCAAGATCACCAAGGATATTTTCATAGATTTTAAATTGGAAACTGAAGCATAGAAATTCTGGAGAAGGGATCAAACTAGATGCAGGAGTTACAAAATTTGACATAAACTGTGTCCACCTTATTCTTGAGATTTCTAGCAAGATGAAAAATGGTCCCTAAAGAAATCAAGTTCTTAATCCGTAGAACCTACAAAAATTACCTATCTGTATGAGAAGTGTCTTTGGAGATGTGATTCAGTTAGATAGGGAGATTATCCTGGATAGACTCTAAAATGATCACAAATGTTTCTATAAGCAAGAGACAAAGGGAGATTTCACACAGAAGAGTTCACTAGATCACACAGACAGAAACAGAGTGACACAGCACCAGCCAAAGCATGCAGCAGCCACTGGAAACTAGAGGCAAGAAATGCCTACCCCCCATTAGCCTCCAAGGGGTGGTCATACTGCCAGCCTTGGTTTCAGTTGATCAAAACAATTGCTAACTTCTGGACTCAAGAAATTCAAGAGAAAAAAAAAAAAACTGTATTGTTTTAAGCAGCCTTCGAGATTTTGCATAAGCCGTGTTTCATAGCATGGGTACTACTTTCACTGGATTTGTGGGTTTAAGGAGGACGGAGTAGCTAGGTGAGAGCATTTGTAGATTACAAAGGCCAAAGAACCTATCTACCTGTTGAAACCTATGCTCTATAAGATGCAGTCATGGTTCCCAGATTGCTTCAAAATCCTGAGTGTAAGGTAGCTCCAAAGCGAGTGCAATTGGGCATGCAACATACAAAAAAACAAACAAACAAACAAAAACATGGAAGGCAGAAGACACTTCCACCATCTCTCCACCCCAACAGAAAATGGAGGAGAGAGTCAAGTAGAAGACCACCATAATGAGAGTGAAGATACAGATCATCCTGCTTCACATCCCACAGTTCACCAGCCTGAGGCACCAGTAAAGAGGAGAGAAAAGTTTAAAACAAAACTGGTTGAGAGGGACCAGCAGGTGGTGTGGTGGTTTAACTGATAGACTCCCACACAGCCGAACATAGTTCAAGTCTCAGATCTTGCAGCTTGCTTTCTCACCTTCTCTCTCTCTCTCTCAGTGCATATGCCCTATAGTAAATTTTTAAAATAATATAATAATAAATAAAATTGAATAAGTAATTCTTTTCAAAAAAAAAACCTGGTTGATAGATTGAACCTTCAACATTAATCTTTCTTAATACCTAAGTCTATCAATGTGTACGTTTTTGGCCTAGGATTTCATCTTAGAGGAGAATGAAACTTTGCAGTTTATTAAAACAGGCAATAGTGAAATAAAGTTTGTTTACGGTTACTTGTACTCAGTTTAAGAGACTGCAAATAATATGCATTATTCTTGCGTATCTCATTTAATTTGCATAGCACTGAGTTTAAAAAGTTACAAAGTCAGCAAAGTTAAATAACTCACTTAAAGTAACACAAGAAAGGAAAACACAGTAAGAGCAATCATATGCTTTCTTGAGCTGTTCTGTCCTTTGTCAAGCAGGGTGCTAAGTGCATTACGTACATTATCTCATTTAATCCTCACTTAACCCTACAAGGTAGGCAATTTATCTCCAGCCTTCAGATGAAGAAATAGCCTTAAAGAAATTAAGCAACTACCGACTGTAACAGAGCAGGGATTTAATCCAGTATCTTTTTAATTCCAAAGAACACGTGCTTTCTGCTTTGAAGTGTGTTTTAAAAAATAACCAAATTTTAACTTGCAGCACAGCGTGGACAACCTTTGTCAATGGATGAACTTAATGACATTCACAGAATGAAAAGATCAGGACTTGTTAAAAACTGTGATTGGGGAGAATTTGTTTTGTTACTGTCAAAGAAAGGCAATACCAATGTCTTTAAATGGGTCTGTGTGAAAGGGAAAACAAAAAATTTATTTCAGAAAAGGAAATTAATTCAAAATCTCCTTATGGGTACCTGTCTATTCATCCATAAGTTCTGATACTGCTATAAAATACTCCCAACAATTTTCTTGAAAGATAAGTGAGAGCAATAATGTTCCCTTGCAGAAAACTGGTAAGAATTGAGTAAGCAATTCTGGATAAATACCCCTCTTAGATACAGATTAATGCATCAATGCAAATGAGGTGGATTCTGCAGGCACATTCCAAGCCCCTGGGCCCTTGTTTTCAGGGTGTAACTTACTTGAGCTCTAGCTTTCCTGGACTCTCACACAGCTAAATATTGAAGTAGCTGGCAATGGAATGTAGAAACCATTCCATAAGAGAGACATAAGCCATCTTCCATGTGAACATGACACTCACAGAAATGCTTGGCTGTTTTCTGACCAGGTAGGGAGCACAACGAGGGAGTTTACAGGAGACAGATTTGTCACAACAGAGAGGTTCTACTACAAAAGAAACAAAGTCTTAGAGCAACATAGATCCATTCATTTTTATGGTTTAGCAATATTGCAATAAAATTGTCCAAAATTAGTTTATTATGGAATAAAACTACTACTGAGTCACCGGAAAAGTTATGACACATTTTTGCACAGAAAAATATGGCATGACTTTACTGACAACCCAATAGATCAAGAATCAAAAGACACAGAGTACTGTCCTAGTTCTGCCATTTCTTAGCTAGATAATTCTACCAAGTAACTTTTCATTTCCAAATTTTAATCTTCGTATTTGTACAAATTTTCTATAATCATGTGTAATTGCCAAATGATGTATAACTATATCATTCATTTAATGAAGATGCAGTTGTTAGATTGGGGATTCCCATCTCTTTCTGTAGAATGTTGCTTTGTTAATCCCCATGATGTGAAAAGACAAATGTAAATATGGCAGAATAAAGGAAAAACAAGTCCATAATGTACCAGTTAAATATCAGTTAAATGTGAATTCTTTCTGGGACATGATCATACCTAAAGGGTGATTACAAGCTGTCTGGCTAAATAGTAAATTCTGCTGAGGGGATACTCAGTCAAGGTTGACTTTTCCTTCTCTGCATTTGAACTACTTAAAAGAATAAAATACAAAGAAGATTAAATGATTTAATGCAAGAAATTGCTTATACAGATATGGGAAAGACCAGAAAGCATAAAATGGTAAAGGGAATGCTGAGAATACCAAGCGTATAAACTGCAATAACAGGCTACTACCCCTAGGATTGTGGTATCTCATAAGTCCATTAGACTTCCTTTACTCTTTCATTCTTTTTGCTTTTATTTATCTGACTGTATGATTTCTGAATAACCTATATTTGAGTTCACTAATATTCTTCCCTTTAATCAAGTCAGTTGTTGAAAACCTATAGTACAGTTTTTCAATTCAGGTGTTGTATTCTTTGCTTCTGTTTCTTTTTCTATTTAGTATCTCTTTGTTAAACTATTCATTTTGTCCATGGATCATATTTCTGAGTCCAATGAGCATCTTTTTGTATTTTTCCCCCCATAGGGTGCATTTGCTTGCTGGAAAGAGACAGGGAGAGAGAGAGAGAGAGAGAGAGAAGATAAATTATAAATCACTCCCCAGGAGAGTTGGCCATGGCTCAATCCTTTCTCCACCATTTTTTTTTCAGAATTTGGGGCATGCACACATGCATGTTTGGCATGATCTTCAAGCCATTATGTCCAGAACTCAAATTGTAGTCATCCATGCACGAATCCATACCTTAGCCACCACACCACCTGGTAGCCACCCAACTGAGCATCATTATGACAGTTATCTTCAATTCTTTGTCAGATATATCATCTACTTCCTTTTTGGGAGGCTGCTTTCTAGAGATTTATTTTGTTCCTTTGGTTGGGCCATGTTTATCTGTTTTTTTGTGTTCTTCAAAACTTCAGGTTGATTATCTATTTGGAAAAAAGACACTTTTTCCAGTTTATATTTACAAACTCTGTACAGAGAGAATTTCACCAGTCAGATCAGATAGAGAATCTGGGGGCCTCTCAAACTGCCCTTGTGGGTGTATTTACCTTGAACCTATGTGTATAAAGTACTAATTAGAGGAATTTACTGATTACTTCTTTCAGAAACTCATAATCTCTTGCTCACTCTGGAGTCTGTGGCTTTGCAAATTTTCTGGTTTTATATCAGAGAGCTATCACATTCTCTCTGGTTCTCAGTGGCCACCATGTAGCTGCTCATTTGCAACTTTAGTCACTCTAGACAACTGTTAGTCCCTTACACAGTCCTTCTAAAAGATGAATTGCAGGATTCACTTTACATTACTTTCTCTCTCTGAGTGAAGAATGAGATGAGGCAAAAACCAGTCCCTGAGGCACCTCTGACAAAACTGAAGATGTTGGAGACACAGTATACTCCTGTCCCTCTCTCCCAGGATAGAAGTCTCAGACCAAGCATCTTCTTCCAATCATGCAAAGCCATCCCAGTTGCTCTAAGCCACCCACTGATTTCTGTTCTCTGCTACTACCACACTGTTCCAGTTCCCACAGGACTCCGAGAAAGAAATGTGGTAAGATAGAAACTAGTAGTCCCTTTGGCAGCTCTTACAAAATATTGGACATTAGAAGCAAATTTCACTCCTTTCCTTACCACTTGGGACAGAACTTTTAGGTTGAGCACCTTCTCCCAGTTGTGTAAAGCTGTACTGGCCACTGCATGCTGTCAGGCATTTTCTGTTGTTCTCAGCTGTGAACTTCCTTGGATTAATCCTACTTGGAATCCACTGGGCTTATTGAATATGTCCGTTCTGTCACTATTCTGAGCAAGGAGTTACATCCAGCCCTCCACATAGGGATCCATAATGTCAGAATATTAGAGGCATGTTCCACTCTATCTTTTGTTTGTTTGTTTGTTTCAAGTATTTACATTTATTAAATTTACAATCAGAATGGAACGTTTCCTAAGTCATTAGTATCCTGAGGAGGAAAACTCCAACACAAAGCAAATGAGTTTCCTGTCCCCTCTCCTCCACAGCGCACCATTGAGGAAGTTGCCACTTCACAGAGCTGCTGAAGTCCTTTCTAGTTCAGAAGGGTAGACATTTGGTAGTAGGAACAATGTGTTCATCTTAATAATGGAACGGATGGACCTTTGTTAAAGTCTTTTCCATTTTCCAAGTTTCTGTACAACCTGGGAGGCAGCAGGCACTGTCGGAGGTCCAAGGGTACCTACCATCTTATCCCACCAGTCTGCACGGCCTCTGAGCAGAAAGAAGCTGAGCCAGTGTGGAGGACCTCCACTCTATCTTTCTTGGGCTGAGGCTTTCTCTCTCAGCACGGAGCTGTGCTGGCTCGGGGAGAGGACCAACATAAGCAGATTGAAACTGCTTTTTTTTTTCTTTTTTTTTTTTTTTTGCTAGAGGTGGTGTGAAGTCAGAGGGTGTGAGAGAGTCAGACAGAGACACAGATGGAAAGACAGAGAAGGGGAAAGTGAGGAAGCGTCCCCTTTGAGGATGGTCATGCCACAATCCCTTCTTCTCCATTTCTCCATTCTTTCAGGATCTTGGGCATGCACACACAAGTACTCAGCATGTTTTCCAAGTCATTGGGTCTGGAACTAGAACTACACAGTTCGCCATGTGGGTCCAGCTGCCTTAACCATGACACCACTAACTGGCTTGCTCTTTTTATCCATTTCAATGCAGCTATCTCAGCTTTGGGCTTACCCAGGGTATTGCAACTTCTTAAATAGATTCTGGAAATCTCATAAAGGTGTTTTAGTCTCCATATCATTGTTAAAGCAGTATTTCTGTAAAGAAATTAGGGTTTCCTATCTTGCTGAGGTCATCCCATGCAATGTGTTTTAAACAGAAATTACTATATTTATTTACATAAATTTTCCTCCAATATGTCATTATGTCAGTATTGTCTTTCTAGTTAGTTCATGAAATCCTTGAGGCCCATCTTATATTAGACTTCTCTTTTCCCACTATATGTTTAATGTTATGTTAAGTACATTAGGGAACAAGGCAATATATTATTCTCTGTAATTTAAAACTTTTTTTTTTGGAGAGGTTTTTTGCTATAGGGCGTGTGCACTCACCAGACAGACAGAGAGAGACATAGAGACAGAAAGTGAGAAATCATCCCCCAGGGGGGATGGCCACGCCGCAATCCCTTCTCCTCCATTCTCCTCTCAGGATCTTGGGCACGCACACACACGCGCCCGGCATGAGTTTTAAGCCACCGGGTCCGGGATGCGAACCGTGGTCGACTACGTGGGAGTCCAGTGACATAGCCATTATGCTAACTGCTGGTTCCCTGTAATTTAAAACTTTTGAAGAGAAGCAGTATGTAAATAGAGTGAAAATATAAGCTTTAGCATCAGGTAAATATGGGTTTAAATTTCATCATTTATAATTTCTGAACCACAGATGAAATACATAATCTCTCTAACTCACTTTTCTCATCCTATAAATGAGGTAATAATAGTATCTAATATTATCTAACTACTACTATTATAATGAGGAGTGTCTTAATCCACACTCAGCCTCAGCCACCCTGGGTCATAGGCATTTACATCCATACTCAGTGTGCACAGGGAGGTCCTTGGGCATGAACAAAGGACTTTCTCATGTGGGTATGACATTGAAGAGTGTTGAGTAACTGTTGCACCACTGTCTGGCCCTACTCTGCAGTTTTACTTAATGGAGTCCAGGCCGAAGGCTGTGAATGCATTAGTAATTATTTCAGGAGAAACATAAGCTATGACAAATGTGCTGGCTAGGACAATTGTCATAATAATAGAGAAAACATTTTGACATAAATATAGACTCTGTTTTCAATATATTTTCAAGATGTGTTGGAGAAAGATGGCAATAGCTAAAGTAGATACGAACATTTTGTTTTACCTAAGTGAGAGTTGAGAGTGTTTACAACAGTAAAGTAAAATTTTAGTAGAAGTGAAAGAGGTAGAAAAATGAGAGCTAGGAAGAATCTGAGGGAAAGGAGAAGAGAAAGAAATCAAGAATACAGATTCAGAGTTTTGAGCAAGAGTATTTATTCCCTCCAGGACTATATTTTAATTGGTCTAGAATGGGCACTGGCATTTGCTGTTTTTAAAAAGCTCTCCGGGTGATCTGGATGTGTGCCCAGACTAAGAATAACTAGTGAAGTTTATGCAGTAGTTATTTACTGAGTATCTATGATGGGCAAACTACTGTGCAAAGTCATTTGTTGCTGGAAAAGTCATGATGCACTTTTGTAGAGGAAAATACGTCATTATTTTTCAGATGACCCAATATAAATTTAAACTCCAGGTGACACAAAAAATTTGGTGTTATGTTGTTTTAATCTCAACAGCAATGTATTAGCTTAAGAAAAATATTGTTTGAAGATGGCAGGTGGCATATGGGTTGAGGCACAGGACTCCCACATGGCTGACCATGGTTCAACTCCTGGACCTAGTGGCCCAAAAATCACAACATAAATAGACAAATAAATAAATAAATTTTTAAAATGTTCTTTAGTAACCAGATTTACAACGTTAAGATTTTTCACTTCAGCTCTTAGTATTTTTTTTCCCTTAGAATCGCTGAGTAAATAGCCTTAGGCAAGTTACTTAACATCTTACTACTTCTATTTGTTTTCTTATTGATTTAGTCCATTTTCTGTTGCTTAATAACTGTATGGCTGAGTCTGGATGACTTATGAAGAATAGAATATATTTAGCTCACAGTTTTGTAGGTCCAAGGCCAAGACGCCACATCTGGTGAGGGTTTTCTTGCTGGTGGGGACTCTGCAGAGTCCGTAGGTAGTGCAGAGCATCGCATGGTGAGACAGAGCAGGAACGGAGCATGTGTATCCACAGGTGTGCTCTCTGCTCTGCTCTTCTTATAAAGCTACCAGGAGTCAGTCACGGGGACCCCTCCCTCATCTGATTTCAATCATCTCTCAAAGGCCTTGTCTTTTAACATCACAGGTAAGCCTCCACCCTCTCAACATTCTTATGATGGTTCACGGAACTTCAGCACATGTATTTTGGGGGACATACCCAAATCATAGCACTTATGAAACAGACACATGAACTTACTTGTTCATCAGAGGTTTGTTTTGTTTTTGGTGTTGGTGGTGGTTCTGAAACAATTTTAAGTAATATTGTAATTGTAAGTAGTATGTCATTCATTTTCAAATGACAGAAAACCTTGAAAATGGATGACATGCTAAGATTTCTATCCTATGGGGACCAGCAGTTAGCATAATGGCTATGTCGCTGGACTCCCACATAGTCGACCGCAGTTTGAGTCCTGGACCCAGTGGCTTAAACTCACGCCCGGTGCGTGTGCGTACGTGCCCAAGATCCTGAGAGGAGAATGGAGGAGAAGGAATTGTGGCGTGGCCATCCCCCCTGGGGGGTGATTTCTCGCTTTCTGTCTCTCTGTCTCTGTCTGTCTGGCAAGCGCACGCGGCCTATAGCTAAAACCTCTCCAAAAAAATATATATATATATATTTCTATCCTATGAAATAAGAACTTTGCTCATGGCTTATTATTATTATTATTTTTTTATTTTGTTTAACAGGGGTGGCCTTGCTACCTGTTATAAGGGATGACAGAGGTAACATCCAAAGATCAACAGAGTAAAGAAGACACCAGATCTGTGGTGTTTCCCTAAGATTAGTTCCATCCTTGTGAAGCTGCATTCTCACCATGGTGTTCTGCAGTCATTACTATAAAGTTAAACCTTGTTATCTCTACAGTTTGTTGAACCACTATTAAGAGTTTGCTGCAATATAAGGAATAAACTAAACAAATTTTCCAAATAGAATGATGAGCCACATGTTCGACTGTAGAATTATCCCCCTAGTTCCAGACGACACAGATACAGGAGGGATCACAGAGACCTATCAGTTGACAATTTGAGTTTTGGCAATGCTTGTATGATTACCTGACAGTGAATATTAATAACGTTGGAAGCATTGGTAATTTACACCTATGGCAGATCCAGGGTACACTCGAGTTATTCTGGGACAATCATTTCCAGAGTCTAGGTGAATAAAACCTTCTCTGGGTATATGTTTATTCAGGGCAAGTTTATTATTTCTCCTAAGTGCTCATACTCACTTCACAGGCTAATAATTTCACAAATCATAGGGTAATGTGACAGTAGACCAAGATTGGCTTCTTTTCCTCTCAAGGGTGCATTCTATTAGCTATTAGAGTAAGCAAATTACAATAACTTTTTAAATTACCAATTTAATGACAATAGTCCTTATTTTCCTCCCCTTCCTTTAATTATGTAATCACGTTTCATTTGATCGACCCATTAACCACATTTGTCAAATGTTTAAATATTTGTGTGGAAGCAGAAGAAGATGATGTGACCAACCCAAGGTAGCTAAGAGACAGGCAGTGTTCCAATCCATTGTGCCTGCCTATACAAGTTAATATTTTTCTCATGAAGTTCCATCATTGAACAAGGTATTTGAAAGTATCTCATACATATTAAAGTAAATAAATGTCACATTTCTTTATGTTTTTTAGAAAAAAATGACTTAGGTGTAAAATTACAGCTTACTTTGTAGAATCCTGGTCTTTATCCTATTCCTAGGATAAATGAGTAATATCACCCACCAAGTCATATTATCAAAATTGCATGTTATTAATTCAAGCTGCTAGTATGTTTCTGGCCTAAATAAGTTCACATGAATGTTTACAAAAAAAGTAAAAGTGTACTTTCCTTACTGTATCTTAAAAAAAAAAAAAAAAAAAAAACCTTCAAGATTTTATATAATCTTAAAAAAAAAAAAAAAAAAAAAACCCTCAAGATTTTATATTATAGCTGCAAAATATTTATTTATTTTTGAATGAAGGAATGAATGACAGGGTCTCACTGTGTCATGACCCTCCTGCTTTGGGGCTCTGGCCTCTCTGAGTCACTGGAATACTAGTGCATACCACTACCTGAGATTAAATTGGACCAGGGATCAAACTGGGCCTCCCCTGTGGGAGGAGCACAGTGGAGCACAGTGTCATAGCTGAGCCATAGTTTTACATGGGTTATGTGTACACAAAACAAAATAGATGGTCTTTTGCTTCGTTTAAATAAACCTTCTGTTTTTAATTACTGTAGAGGATCAAAGACAACGTGTTGCTAATACCAACACGGAAAGGGACTAAATCACGGGTTAAGTAGAGGAAATTAGAGGGAAGGTACAGCTAATTGGTACCTAGATTCTGTGGACCTGTGTTTTTAATGGTAATATGACTAAAAATTTTTCAAAAGGATTCAACACTTAAGATACTGGAATGAACCTATGTTATTTCCTTTTCTAAATTGCCTGCTCTGTTTCTCAATACAGAAGCTAATACAAGCTAAGCGTATTCTATTGGAATACCTACACTAGCCTCTATTCTTCCTGGTTTGGCCCTGAATATACTCAACAGTAGATGAGAACAAAAACAGCCATTTCAATCAATATTAACATAGTATGAATTTAGTTAATGTTTAAGCTTTTTCATCATTCAAATGTAAAAGGTAATCAGAAAGTAATTAACTATAATAAAATGTAGTAGAAGGGTACTATTCAATATTATTCTGAAAAATTTCATATAATTGCCCAAGCTGCTGCAGTTTTAATCTATTAAATGCTTTTCTTTTTAAAAATTAACAGAAATCAGGATTCTTATATTAAACCAATGGGAAAAAAAAAAGTCATAAAGGGGTACCTGACAATTGGCATTGATAGAGAAAATATTTGTGTTGATAGTTCTTATTTTAAAGTTTGAAAACATTATTGTGGCCCCGCCTAGGTAATACATTCAGGAGTGTGTGGACTACACTGCTGGAAGTCCATGGTCAGCTGTGAGTTCAGACACTCAGTTCATCGGACCTAAGATATTCTAGGCATGTGCATTCGTGCCCAAGGTTCTGATGAACTGAAGGGGCTGGAGAAAGGCGACACAGCATGACAAAACTCTGACGAAGCGTGCTTCTCTCTATGTCTCATGTGTGTGCATACATGCACTCTAATGTGAGTAAAATAAATTTTTTTTTAGAAAACCCAACAAATATAAAAAATATTATTTCTATCCTTCCATGTGGATTTCATATTTAAAATGCCATTAGCAAGATAATTATGGCAGATTATTAATTCCAAAATCTCTCCCAAGAAAGTGTCAAGACACATTTAAGCAGATTCACAAAGTGAAACCTACTTTTAATTCAAAGTAGTTTTAATTAGGTTATTTTATATTTATAAATTAATTTAAACAGACTAACTAGAGCATACTTTCTGATTAATTTTCTTTAATATTTATTTGTTCTTTTTTTATTCTTTTTTTTTTTTTTGCTTTTTGAAAAGAATAATTTCATTTTAGTATTATTAATAGTAGTAGTATTTTAATTTGACCAGAAAAAGACAGAGAAAGTGAGAAAGCAAGCCACCATGTCTGGGACTCAAACCATGGTTGACCAAGTGGGAGCCCCAGTACCTTGACCATCATGCCATCTGCCAGCCCCAGTATTTGTTTTTCTAAAGCTTAAGATCTTTCATAAAATCACTGTGACCTTTATTATGTTAACAGTCTAGAACCAGAATCTTCTAACATTTTTTAAAGTAACTTGAATGGATTGTTCTTGCCAACACTCTGCTATTTTCTAAGTTGCTTTTACTTTTACTCCTCAAGATTAGATTTGTTAGCCATGTCAGATCCAAGGTTTGATTTGAGAGAGCAAATGGAATACTCGGAATGAGTCAATCACTTTAGATGTTGTATTCCGAAAAGGCCAGGGGGGCCTTTGCTCTCTGGGGTGCCTTGCAAGCAATCTTGAAAGGCAGGAGGTATTTTTGCTTCTATGGCCATAGAAAAATCTTTAACTAAAACCTCTATCTAAAACACAACTCGAGTAACACAGATTATCTTTTTATACAACATAATAAAAAATAGTTTACTTTTCTTTTTTTTTTTTTTTTTTTTTTTTTTTTTTAAAGGGGGGACACTTTTCCTCC
>NW_006159960.1:1942037-2026208 GCF_000334495.1 Tupaia belangeri chinensis
TGACAAAAGAACGTTTTCAGCACCCATTTACCGCACGAAACTCAACTGATCTTTCGGATTTTTTTTTTTTTTTTTTTTTTAATTTTGGTAAGGTGGCAGACTCTTCCTCACCTCTCTTTTAACCAACTGGTAGATTTCTTCTGAGTCAATCAAAACTTTTCAATGGGTGAAAATTTTTGACTGTGGTGATTTGATCAGTAACATTTAGATTACCTGTCAGATGTATTGAAACAAATATATACTTTTAAAATTTGTTTACAAGTCAGAAAGATTTCTATAGCGTTCTTTGTATATGTAAATATATGAATATGTATGTGTGTAAAACTGTACTAAACACTAAATGAAAAATTAAATCACTAAAAAATAAATTAAAATCTAGACTAAAAATGTAAAGCCTTTTTTTCAACATAATGCACTCATTTAGAGACACTGCAAACTCTTAAGAACCCATAATGTCATTACTATAAAAATGTTGGCTAAAATCCATGAGCTATTAAGGTCACAAACATTATAAACAAAATTCTTGATTATTTGATCCCTGTACATTTTCATTCTCAAATAGCGGTGGCTTATTTTCTCCAAGGGATGTTCTTATTCAGATGGAATTAAGAACTAGACCATTAACAAAGAGGAACCTCAAGGATTATCAGCAATAATCATTCCTTACTTTGAAAACCCTAGAATTCGGTTAAAACACTGTGGATGATAACAATAATTATTTCCTAAGCCACTCACTAGCTACTTGACCTTAAGTAAATCACTAGTCTTCATGATTCTGTTTCTTCAACTGTAACATGAGGAATGTTGAATTAGGAAATCATCAGGGTCTTTTGACCTCTTAAAAAGTCCAGAAATCCATGATTCTAAAAGTTGCTATTCAATTTACTCTCTCCCTAAGCGCTCCTTTTCTTTCTTTTCTTTCCTTTTAATGGCTTGAAGTTTAATTTATTTTCAGTGAGATGCTAATCATCAGAGTAACTAGACTTTTCTTGGGTGTTTAAAAGATTGAGAAGACAGTTGATCACAGAAAGACATTGGTTATGTGCAATATTAACAAAAGATAGCCTATAACTATTTTATGCCTACTTACTTTTCTCAAACTAAAGACTAAGTCAGGAATTTGAAATAACTTTTAAAAAAAAAGCCCATTTTTTGGAGCAGTCTTAAGTTAATAGGAAAAATTGAGTTGATAGTAAGGAGAATTCCCAAATATTCCCTCTACCTGTCCTTCCCAGTTTCCTCTCTATTATTAATATCTTCTTTTAGTATGGTGCATTTGTTACAATTGATGATGCAATTCTAGTACATCATTGTTAACTAAAGCCCAGATTCTAGAAGATGTTTCCAGTTTACTCTCTATCTAAACTTTTCCAGTACTGATGCGGTAGATACTTTCCTAAATGTTTTGCATGTACTAAATTATTACATCCTGAAAAAATCCTAATTATTACACAAACTATTCTATGATACCTATTTTATAAAGAATATGAAACACAGAGGTTTAATTATACTCAGTCAAAAGGTTAATTAAAGGTAAAGATGAAATTTGGATATAGTTGGTTAGTTCTATGTATCTGGCTACTTCACTAAACTACCTTTAGATTTCTCTGAAGTGTTTTATAAAATATTAGTTTTCTTATGAAAAAAGTGGGGTTTATAGTCTACTAATTATGAGTTTCAGTTTTAAATGACAAAAAGAAATCAAAATCTATTTAAACAAACAAAAAAATAGACATTTATTATCTCAAGAAACCAAAATGTTGGCTGGGAGTGTGCCTGGTTTTAGGCATTTAGACTCAGATGATGTCGTTATGGTGTAACTTTATTGCCTCTATCTTTATAACTCTGTGGTGTCCAAACAGTAAAATGATGGAGGCAGCAACTCTAGTCCTTACACCCTCTTGACCCTACTCAGAACAGAGGGACAAACTCATAAGTTCCAATAAGAACATATTTGTGTCATATTAGCTCTAAATGGTTCACACAGCCATCTTCACATCAACCACCATGACTAGTACTTTGTAAGTGTACTGCAGTAAGCTTATATTTCATGCTCCCTGCTGGGAGATAGGCCATCCCAAACTACACAGATGAAGAGTAGGAGAGTGCGTGTTTGCCCAGATAGATATGAGGATGGGACTACTAAAATTGGTTGATGGGTGTCCTTAGTTATCCAAGACATGTATTTAGGCCTATTTTAGAACTATTGTATATTTCTGTCTCAAAAGTTATCAGTACATACAAGCATATTTTATCTCCAATAATTCTGTAATGAAGGGCTGAAGAGTGTTGTGGTGGTAAAACTCAACACTATATGAGGTTGACGCACATGGGAAGGTTCTGGCTTCCTGTCCAGACTTCCCTGAGTAAATGGGTCATACATGTGCCCATTACCCAGGGTTGTCTGAGGCTGGAGTAGATCACTGTGCCAAGATCCTGTTAGGCTGCTGTTTTTCTGTCTCTATCTCGTTTGTTCATGCAGACGGAAATAAATTAAACAAATTCTACAGTGAAGTTGTTTCAGCTCATCTTTTGCCAAATTTATTTAACTAGAAAGCAAATTATTCAAGAAAAATTTACTAACATTCCATGGAACTAATATTATGCAGAATATATTTTGGGGAATGCCACTAAAGATACAGCTTCTGACTTTTCTAAAGTAACAATATATAAAACAAAAAGTTCTTTATGATGTCTCCTACATCATTGACTTATTCTGATTCATATAAATCTACTTTACATTGATCTATATTAAAAAGTAAAACTCAGCCAACAGGAATTTTTTTAATTGCCAAAGGGTGCATGCAACTCACCAGACAGAGACACAGAAAGCATACCTCCCAATGGGGAGTAGTCATGTCACAATCTCTTCTCCATTTCTCCATCCTATTAGGATTTGGGGCATGCGAACATGTGTCTGTCCAAGCAAACAGGGCCAGGATTTGAACCCTGGTCAGCCATGTGGGATCCAACTCTCTTTACCACCAGGCTATAGGGCCGGCCCAACATTTTTGACAATACAATGCCTTAAGTTTTTCCAAGATGTATCTGTAGGATCATTAAATAGCTGATGCAAAACAGAATCAGGAGTTCAAATATGTATAATTTATAAAGGCAAATGTTAGCTTTTTCAAATTTAAACAAATCTTACTAGTTTAAAAGCCCAGATATTTATTATTTGTCATGACTTTGTGAGTTGTATGGGCAGTTCTTCCGGATGGCATCAAATAAGTTGATGGTATATGGTCTGGGATGGCCTTGGCTTCTTGTCTGATATTCGGTGGCCCAACTGGTCTGCAAAGGCTTGCCTGGGCTTCATGTGGTCTCCCTTGCCCAAGTTGGTGATCGGGGGCTTCCTAATACAGTTTCATGGGGTTTATAGTCTACTAATTATGAGTTTCAGTTTTAAATGACAAAAAGAAATCAAAATCTATTTAAACAAACAAAAAAATAGACATTTATTATCTCAAGAAACCAAAATGTTGGCTGGGAGTGTGCCTGGTTTTAGGCATTTAGACTCAGATGATGTCGTTATGGTGTAACTTTATTGCCTCTATCTTTATAACTCTGTGGTGTCCAAACAGTAAAATGATGGAGGCAGCAACTCTAGTCCTTACACCCTCTTGACCCTACTCAGAACAGAGGGACAAACTCATAAGTTCCAATAAGAACATATTTGTGTCATATTAGCTCTAAATGGTTCACACAGCCATCTTCACATCAACCACCATGACTAGTACTTTGTAAGTGTACTGCAGTAAGCTTATATTTCATGCTCCCTGCTGGGAGATAGGCCATCCCAAACTACACAGATGAAGAGTAGGAGAGTGCGTGTTTGCCCAGATAGATATGAGGATGGGACTACTAAAATTGGTTGATGGGTGTCCTTAGTTATCCAAGACATGTATTTAGGCCTATTTTAGAACTATTGTATATTTCTGTCTCAAAAGTTATCAGTACATACAAGCATATTTTATCTCCAATAATTCTGTAATGAAGGGCTGAAGAGTGTTGTGGTGGTAAAACTCAACACTATATGAGGTTGACGCACATGGGAAGGTTCTGGCTTCCTGTCCAGACTTCCCTGAGTAAATGGGTCATACATGTGCCCATTACCCAGGGTTGTCTGAGGCTGGAGTAGATCACTGTGCCAAGATCCTGTTAGGCTGCTGTTTTTCTGTCTCTATCTCGTTTGTTCATGCAGACGGAAATAAATTAAACAAATTCTACAGTGAAGTTGTTTCAGCTCATCTTTTGCCAAATTTATTTAACTAGAAAGCAAATTATTCAAGAAAAATTTACTAACATTCCATGGAACTAATATTATGCAGAATATATTTTGGGGAATGCCACTAAAGATACAGCTTCTGACTTTTCTAAAGTAACAATATATAAAACAAAAAGTTCTTTATGATGTCTCCTACATCATTGACTTATTCTGATTCATATAAATCTACTTTACATTGATCTATATTAAAAAGTAAAACTCAGCCAACAGGAATTTTTTTAATTGCCAAAGGGTGCATGCAACTCACCAGACAGAGACACAGAAAGCATACCTCCCAATGGGGAGTAGTCATGTCACAATCTCTTCTCCATTTCTCCATCCTATTAGGATTTGGGGCATGCGAACATGTGTCTGTCCAAGCAAACAGGGCCAGGATTTGAACCCTGGTCAGCCATGTGGGATCCAACTCTCTTTACCACCAGGCTATAGGGCCGGCCCAACATTTTTGACAATACAATGCCTTAAGTTTTTCCAAGATGTATCTGTAGGATCATTAAATAGCTGATGCAAAACAGAATCAGGAGTTCAAATATGTATAATTTATAAAGGCAAATGTTAGCTTTTTCAAATTTAAACAAATCTTACTAGTTTAAAAGCCCAGATATTTATTATTTGTCATGACTTTGTGAGTTGTATGGGCAGTTCTTCCGGATGGCATCAAATAAGTTGATGGTATATGGTCTGGGATGGCCTTGGCTTCTTGTCTGATATTCGGTGGCCCAACTGGTCTGCAAAGGCTTGCCTGGGCTTCATGTGGTCTCCCTTGCCCAAGTTGGTGATCGGGGGCTTCCTAATACAGTTTCACCATGTTTCAAAGGAGCTATAAGGGCAAACATCAAAGTGCAGGCACTTCAAAACTTCTGCCTTGGTCTTTGTTTACATCCCAAATGCTGAAGCAAGTGAAATGACCGATTCCACCTCTTGGTGACTGAGACGACAATGGCACACTGCACATGGGTGTTCAGAACACACACACAGAAATGGAAGAATGGGTGAGCACTTTCACAACCTACCACGGAGCTCTTACAATCTGCCTTTTCAAACCCTAGATTTAGTGAATGAGCAAATGGACTAACTTCATACCTGAAGTGCAATACCAAGGCATATATTGATGTGAGATGAACATGGAAAATTAAGAAATGACTTTTTGATCTTTCTGAATATTTGGGTGATATTTAAATTATTCTACCTGTTCAGCAAGATTCCAAAGGGTATGTGTGGGGAACATGGTACAGGCTCTGTGACAAGTTCCCTGTAAACAGACTGTGGAATGCAGATTTGCATGCAGGAAGTTCATGGAGGAATACCTGTGGGAAAACACCTAGAAGGAAGTGAGGAAAGCAAGAATGGGCTGAAGGAGAGATTGGACTGTGAAGTAGGTTGCAAATTAAGCATCATTCATTCAGCACAGACCTCCAAGCTGAGATGGCTATACAGAGTTATCTACACATAATCTAAAGAGTTGGTGGTTTACACCCCTCCGTTAACACACACACACACCAATTACACAGTTCTCACATCCTCTGGAGGTTTCAGCAAGGCAGTTCCCTTGACCTGTGAGTAACTTGGAAAAAGACTCAGCAGTAAAACATCAACAACGTAACAAAGGACAGAGGCCCTCAGACCTGAGATATCTGAACTTAGCATCTACTGAAAAGCAGTCAGGAAACTGATTTCAACTTAATATATGGAAAACATTTCTTTTTTTTTTTCTTTTTTTAATTTTTGGAGAGGATTTCGCTATAGGGCACATGTGCTCACCAGAAAGACAGAAAGAGACAGAGAGACAGAAAGCCAGAATTCACCCCCTGGGGGATGGCCATGTCGCAATCCCTTCTCCTCCATTCTCCTCTCGGGATCTTGGACATATACGCACACGTGCTCCATGTGAGTTTAAGCCCACCAAGTCCGTGACTCGAACTGCAGTCGACTACATGGGAGTCCAACGACATAGCCATTATGCCAACTGCTGGTCCTGGAAAATACAGTGTTCCCGTATTCAGAGAAAAAAATCCACCGAGTCAACATTGTAACTTCTTTGTAGAATCCAGTTATGGGAGTTTTGACTAGTTAATTTCAAGCTCACTCCAAACCTTATGATTTTATGATTTATTTTCTACAAAGTGTTTTTAAAAAGTTTTAGTACCATTAGTAAAAGAAAGGAGTGCAGTAGCTTTGTTTGAAATGTACTTGTATTAAAGTATTCTTTTTGAAAAATATTAAAGAACATAAGTGTTCCGTATTGATAAATTTTTTTAGGTTTTTTTTTTTTTGCTTGTTTGTTTAGTTTTTTATATAAGGCATGTGCACTTGCCACAAACAGAGAGAGAAAAAGTGAGAAATCATCACCCCCACCCCCAGACCCCCAGGGTGATTGCCACACCACAATCCCTTTTCCTCCATTTTCTCCTCCATTCTCTTCTCCAATCCCTTCCTTACATTCTCTTCTCTGGATTTTGGGCAGGAGCTTTTGATGCCCAAGCTGCCAAGTCTGGGACTCAAACCTCAAAGTTGGCCATGTGAGATCCAGCGCCTTAACTACTACACCACCTAGCTGGTCCTGACGACACTTTTGGTACAATGTCTCATCTGTTTGGTACTATTAATTTGAATTTAAAGAGAACACTTAGTTGAATATAGTTCACTGCTCCCCAGGGTACATTTCATTGATATATACAAAAGGACATCAAGCTGTGGGTGAAATTATTGAGGGGGAGTTTCTATTTAACAACACTACATTTTTTACTATTTTTTGTAAGTTAAAACCCTTGAGTTAGCCCCTTTAGAAATGTCTATTTGTATATTCTTGATTTACTTTTTCTGAAATTTCCTGGAAACCCTGGCTTTAGAATATTGTTTTATTGCCTACATAAAAGTTAAAAATGTTCTAAGTCTCCGATGTCTCATTGGAGACTTCATTCCCTAATGTGTCTTTCAACACAGAACTGGCTCAAAGCAACTGTTATCAAACGAACCGCACATCCCAGTTCCTGACTTGACATATTGGGTCACTGGGAAAGTCATGACTCATTTTTGCATGGAAAAACACAGAAAAATATGTCATGACTTTCCCCAAAACCTAATATATGTATAACCTATTTCCAACCTAAAATACCTAGAGTAGTATTAATCCCTTCGCTTCCAAAAAAAAAAAAATCTATAGGGGCCAGTAGGTGGCCTGGTGATTAAGGCACTGGACTCACATGGGCAACCAAGGTTCAAGTCCCAGACCTGGCAGCCTGTTTTCTCATTTTTTTCCCTCTCTCTCTGTTTCTGGTGAGCACACATGTCCTATAACAAATTAAAATAATAATAATAAAGTTAGATAAGTAATTATTTACAAAATAATCTATAACCTAAAAATGCTGATGTTACCTTTTACCTAAGCTGTTGCATGCAGCTCACATTCTTATTGCAATACATCAGGTGTAATACTAGTGTATTACCTTCTGTATTCGGAAAAGTCTTGTGACTGGTTTCCATCTTTCAGTGAAATTAAGTGCAATAAATGTCATGCATTATCATTATTTTCCTATATAGTGGTCCCTTTAGAAGTGTTAAGACTTTGACATTAGGACTAGCTCTGTGGTGCATGGAAAATTTGTCACTCAAAAGAAGCCAGATCCCACATGGCAACCACGTTCAAATTCCCAGCCCAGTCCATCTGAAATATGCCAGGTATGTTGTAAGAGCCCGAGATCTGCCAGGCTAGGGCTCTGGAGGAAGTGACCTGAGAGTTGTAGAGTGACAGACTGTGGGAAGGCTGCTCATCTCTCTTTCTCTCTTGTACTTGCACATGTACTCTGTCAGGGATTAAAAAAAAAAGAATTTGGCGTAAGTTCTTAATACGTAGAACCAATAGTCTCATAATATAACTGGCACCATGACCAATAAAAAAATCAAAGCTACATATTAAGAATTAGCCATGAAACACTGCTAAATTTCATGGTTTCTCTCTTACTTCAAATGAATTTTGTTAGTGATGACAAGCATCTCTACCACATGGAACCCTGATTTAAGACAAATTAAGGATTAAGAATTAGGCACCACAAAACCCTGCTAAACTTCACAGTTCTTTCATGACTTACTTCAAAAAGGGCTGAGTCAGTGATGACAAACATGTTTACCACATGGGACCTTGATTTCAAAGGAATCACCACAGAATTAGTCTCATGAAAAGAAAGATTTAAAATTCAATTGTTATAATTTGAAATCTTCCAAGAATAATTAAAAGTTTAGGATTATTCCTAACACAAAATTTCACTTAAATATTATAGCAAAGAAAACCCCAAAAGTATTTGTATAGCTTTAAAATGCTATTGGCTGAAACCAGCAGTTGGCATATTGGCTATGTCGCTGGACTCCCATGTAGTCGACCACAATTTGAGTCCAGGACCCAGTGGCTTAAATTCACTCCAGGCGCATGTGTGCACATGGCCAGGATCTGAGAAGAGACTGGAGGAGAAGGGATTGTGGCATGGCCATCTTCCATGGGAGGTGATTTCTTGCTTTCTGTCTCTCTTTCTCTGTCTTTCTGGCGAGAACATGCACCCTATAGCAAAAAACGTCTCAAGTTAAATTAAATTAAATTAAATGCTATTGGCAAACTTATTTTATTATGGTTATGCAAATCAAAACATGACAGTTCAAGAAAACACGTAAAGGGATCATGAGAGTCACTGAGTCCCTCATGTGTTCTCGGTTCACGCCATTCTATCAGAAAAAATGGGCCTCCCTCCTTGGATGAAAGCAGAGAGCCTTTATGAAATAATCTATCGTGACTTGCTCTACTTTTCTTTCTCACGTATTTCTTGGACTTGGAGAAATAATTTAATCTCTAGAATAATAATTAGGGAAGATACATGACATGATATTCTACCACAATTAAATTATGCCCGAACGAAATGAGAAGAATGTGCATTAACAATTACACTGGGGGAATTTATCTGTAAATAATCCAGAAAGATTCTATGCTCTCAAATGATGGCTGTGTTTTAAAAAACAAGAATTGCAATGCACATTGAATAGATTCAATATTCTTTATTAAATAATTTATTTAGGGAATAAAAATCTATGTGTAATGTGCTTAAACTTCAGAATAAATATCCAAGAAGTAAAATATCCTTGTACCTATGGTATTAAAATGGTTGCTAGTATATAGCATCATATATGTTGGGAAGTGGACCCTCCTATTCTGTTGATGGTAATGTGAGCTATTTTCTAAGGAGCAGTTTGGTAGAACTACCAAAAATTGAAATGTGTAGTTTTTACCTGGTAATACTAGGGATTTAATTTTTTAAAGTACTCACAGAGTATCATAATAATTCAAATATTTCTTAATATGTTCATTTCAGAATTACTATCAAAGCTAAAGCTGGGGGGAATTTTTTAAAGATGTTACAAGTATGGACTCGGAGATTTCACAAACTTGGTTAAACTCTCAGTTATTTTTTTCTTTTTTCTTTTTCACTTTAAGAAGTCTAGTTTAATTCCAAGAGATTAATCTAGAATGAACAGTATCATTTTCTACTATTTCTACTTGCACAGTAAGCAGGAAAGAAACAATTTTCTGTAATATATACCACAGATTTTTATGTTTCTTTTATAAATATCTATAAGATTTCTTATTTGTATATGTGCTACATATAATTCTTAGATTTAAGAATGCTAAAAGGATTAAAACGTGTTCTTACAACTATTACTTTATGCCTATGAATTCATCTGAACTTGTAATGGCCTCCTGTTTTCAACCCAATTATAATGTCTTCCAAAGTTGAAAATATTCATAAATTATTATTAGTGACCTGACTCCATTTTTAAAAAATGGTTTCAGCAATGTGAAAATAGAAAATGCTATTATTTATTTGCTAACTCCTGATATAAGGGGCAAAAAGAGATGTATTCTTCAGAACAAGTGTATTTGGCGAACAGTTTTGATAGCATTTCACACGGTAAAGTATCAAAAGGTTTAATAAGCAGCCTTCATGTTCAGGAAAAGATATTATTTCATTGTGCTTCTCTTCTGAATGGCTCAGTAATTCCAAGTGATTTTCAAATTTGGAAGCAGATTACTGGCATTAAGTTCATCAAATCTTGAACAGGGACACTGTAGAAGTCAAGAGCATCCTTGACCCTACACATTTGGGTGAAGCCTGGAGTTAGGCACTGCATGGCCCAAGTCATCAGCTAAATGTGCCACGAAACTCAACTTCAGATGAACATCTTCCAAGGAGATGCCCTGCCAATTAGTGGGAAGAGATGAACCAAAAACTTCCTTAATACGAGATTCCTAATGACTCTGGAGATCTTCAGGGGGTATAAATGTTCAGCTTCGTAAGGGTGGACACATCTTCACTTCTTCTACTGTCTCAGCCACCACTGGTTCTTTTCCTTTTCTGGATAGAAACCAAAATGTCCTGCATGGTGCCTTGGAGAACGGACACGTGAAGCCTCTTCTGGTAATGGTGGGCACCAACAGCACCGCCATCTTCTGGAGAGTTCTAAACTCTTGCTACCTTCACAACTCCCGGAAATGTATTAAATTTTTTTAAAAAACTCAGTTTACAAGGGCTAGCAGGTTAAGGTGGCATAGTGGTTAAGGTGCTAGACTCCCACATAGCCACTGCAGTTCGAGTACTGGACCCCACAGCTTGAAACTCACACCGTAGGTGTGCATGTATGTGTCTGTGTGTGTGTGTGCCCAAAATCCTAAGAGAAGAAGGGATTGCAATGTGGCCATCCCTCCTGGGGGTGACTTCTCACTATCTCTCTCTCTGTCTCTCCAGTGAGTACACACACTATAGCAAAAAAAAATATATCTTAAAGAAAAACACCCTGTTTATCTATTAAGGAATAATAATTATAGAATGAAATGTGAATTAACTGAGATAGTATAAATAAAGCATTCAGATCATTTAAATAATCAATATCTATAAGTAGTGGATTGGTTAAATAAAGAATATTATATCCATACAACAAAATATTATATAACCTATAAAAAGGCAGAAGTGGTTACATTTCTGTGTGTTCAGACATAGAATGACACTATTAGGTTAAACAAATGTAAGTTTGTACTTAAAAAAAAAAAAACAATGTAAGAGAACAGATAGCAAACTTTAAGAGTGGAACTCTTTTTTTAAAGTTATTTGTATACACTTTGGTATTATATGACTATTGTACAGCACTATATCACTAATGTTATAGATAGCACAGATATTATAATGACCATTTTTAAAATCTTGAAAGGAAGAAAAGAAACTTAAAGAAGATAATCACAGATTTGGGGAGCTGGAAGAATGTCTAGTCTCGGTATGATTTAACACTCTGTTGGATGATTGATTTGCTCTGAGGTACCCTCCCAACAAATCCATACAACCTGTTTTGCCAAAACAATGGCCTTTTGAGCATGCCACTCTAACTTGCTCAGTGCCAAGGGAACTTGACATATCATACTGACAGTCATGTGAACACTCTGAGTGAACCGTTACTATTTTCTATTTGTTTTTTTTTTCTACTTAAATCATATATTGTTTTAGTTTATTTCCAAAATAGATGATGTGGAATTAAAATGATGATCTTTGAATCAAAATTCGGCATTTTTGCTTAAAATACTCCAAGCAGTAAAAAGTATGTTTAAACAGAAGACCTAACAACAGCATCATTGTCAGTTATTTTTATGGAAGAGCATGCATGAGTAAAATACCTGAAGCTAATGAAGGAAACCGTTGGAAATAGAGAGTAAGGGGTGGAGGGAGAGAGGGCAGTGTCTTCAAAGAATTAGGTATGTAAGTGTGTTCAGTCTAGGGAGAAGGGAGTAGGTAGCATGGATATAATTTAGGATAGAGAACAAGATGGATGGGCAGGTGATTTGAGAGAGAGGAGCATTTCACAGAAATCATTGATAAAATGGAAAATATTGAGAAAGGATGATTCCCGTGTTTATAAATCAAGCCACAAGGCTACTGACCATGCAGATATTAAAAATAAAAAATGGACACGATGAAGGGATTGGAAAAGCCTGTGAACTTGACTTTGTTATACAGATTTGGAATACTAATGAATCATCCAGGAGAAGATGTTTGACAGGCAGTGGATGGATGAACACAAGACTCAGGAAAATGCCTGCTAAAGCTGAAGATTTGTGAATTACTTTGGCACTCAGAGATCTTACCCACACAAAGAGTATGCCAACTGAGAAATGAAAACAATAAAATTGAGGACAGAGATGGAGTGGTGGCACAGCAGTAAAACATGATGCTCTGGGTTGGTAATTCCCAAGAGATGGTTACTGGTTTGTATCTGGAGACCTCCTTGAATACACCAGGAGCCCAAGTGCCGTGATCCTGATCCTGGACTGGCTGCTGCTGGGAGTAGATTCTAGCCTTGGGACCCTGTCAGGGGTTTCTCTCTCTCTCTCTCTCTCTCTCCCTCCCTCTCTTTCTATGTCTTTCACACAATGGAATAAATAAACTTTGTTAAGGATAGAATCAAAAGTTTCTATTTTTATATTCTTTCTTCTAGAATTTTCCCATAAGTCTTACTTAAACTCTGAATCCTGACATTCTTATCCATTTGGAGGTGGGAAGTTCTTTTATAGTGTCTCTCCTTCCTTCCTTTCTTCCTCTTTTCTTCTCTTTTTATTAAATTGACAAGATACATGATATCTAATTAAGTAACAGGAAAATAAGAATCAGCACTGTTTCTTGCTTTATCTCACCCCATTGGATTTTGATTGCTCTGCAATGAGACAGTTGAGACATATCTGTTTAGAAAGCCAAGATTTTACATTCTGTTTTTACACAAAACAAATACATAAAATATTTAATTTTAATTGCTTGTTTATAATTTAATAACGGAAGCAACACACTTGAAGTGTATACAATAATAATGAGCCCAAACTTTTACTTGATACTCTAAGACTTTTGATGTCTTACCTTCCTGGACATGACAACAAAAGACAGACCCTTTGTGTGGTTTGTCCTGCTGACTGAGCTTATGTCTTGGAAGACCCTGAGGACTCCCGATGGGCTGACTTCGATCTCTGGATCCCACACTATCTCGAAGGGCCCATTTTCTGTCAGGCTCTCCTGAACTTCATCAGGGGCCACTATGCCATTGCCACATCACTCTGGATGCCACTATGTACTGATGTGTTCACATTTTTTACCCAATGCTAGATGGGGACCATACTCCACCTGGCTGTTCACTATAAGTCAACAAACACCTACCTGGATTTTACACTGGAATCAGGGTAACTACACTATGCTGGCTCTGCAAACAACAGACCATTTTTCTTACTAGATAGCAAAGAATTAGATTACTCTTAAATTGACACAGGTCGATGACCAAATGTTTCAAGACAAAAAGAGAATTACACCAAAAACTGTTGGATGTTTGCTTTCCTCTTTAAATAGTTATATTAAAAGAAATGCGCTTGGGGACCAGCAGTTAGCATAATGGCTATATTGCTGGACACCCACGTAGTCGACCACTGTTCGTGTCCCGGACCCGGTGGCTTAAAACTCAGGCTGGTCGCGTGTGTGTGCGTGCCCAAGATCCTGAGAGGAGTATGGAGGAGGATAAGGGATTGCAGTGTGGCCATCCCCCTGGGGGGTGATTTCTCACTTTCTGTCTTTCTGTCTCTCTCTGTCTGTCTGGCGAGCGCATGCGCCCTATAGCAAAAACTTCTCAAAAAAAAAAATGTGCTTGAGTTCCATGATCAATTTTTGTTTATTTATATTTTATTTCTGGAAAGTTGATTTATTCTTTTTTAATTTTATTATTTATTCATTCATTTATTTTAATTTGACCAGAGAGAGACACAGACAGAGAAAGAGAGACAGAAAGAGAGGGGAAGTGAAAAAGCAAGCCACCAAGTCCAGGTCTTGAACCATGGTTGGCCATGTGGGAGTGCCCAGCGCCTTAACCACCGTGCTACCTGCTGGCACCCTTGATTTATTCTTTATTTTTTACTATTTCCAACACCTAATCCATTGCTAGTTATATCACTATTGGATATTAATAATTCTCCAAAATCTTTATCCCTTTGGATATGTGAACCCAATCACATTTAGATAGCACAGATTAAGCAGAAACCCAAAAAAACCCAGTCATTAAACTGACAAGTCTTCTTTTATGATAAGAAAGTATCTACTAAGCATGTATTCATATTAATTCTAATGCTGATTTTCATGCAGATAACTACAGTGGGTCTTCATTGATCTATGTTTACAAATAGACACTGCCAAAAGCCTAAAGCAATGTCTATCTGCTACATGGATTTGATTAATTTGTAGCTAACGCAGTAATTTTGAACAATATCACTGCTAAGTACCAGTCATCAATATGAGGTCGAATAGTTCATCTGACAGTTTTGTCTTAATGACTAAAATGTCTATTTGACCAATTCAATTTGACCATTTATAAGGTAATCAATTGTTTTAGTTATTGATCTATAAATGACATATCCAGGAAACCACATAAACCTGGTCTCAGGCTTTTCAGAATATAACTCAAATATAGTAATCATCAATGACGCCTCTGATTCACTATGTACCAGCAGTGCAGTTTTGGGTCACATAAATACATCTAAGAAAATACAAGTTTTAGTTTTTAGTTTGACCATCAAGGTTGAAAGAATTGTACCAGACCAGTTTAATGTTGAGCAGTACTACAGTCATTTTGAAATTAAGAAAGGCTCTCATGAGACAACCTGACCAAGTTCTGAGTTGCTTAAGGAATGGTCAGATGAGAAACCAGAAGTGGGTATTTGAAGGAATCAAGACAATGACTCAGGGGAAAACAATTGACTCTGGTGGGACTGTAGTAAGGAATGATTTGCACGTGCTTATATCATGTATCTATAAATACCAAGAACATCGTGAGCTTTTGAGACACTTAGGTGGTGTCACTCCGTAACTGGTTACAGAATAAACTCTCTTATTCTCCAGCCTCTGTCTCTGATTTCATTGACAATAAGAAGTAGCAGCTGGATTAGTTATCCAGGAACACAACTGAAAGTTGTGACTTGTTCTTTTGTTCATTTTGTTTTGTTTTTAAAATTTAAGTGCTTATAAAAAAATCTGAATTAAAATGCTAGATATAGAAATTCACATCGTTCTCATGTGGCATGGAAATTCAAAATTAATTCCAAACTGATAAATTACATGTACCCATGCCTGTCTTTAGCATGTAGCAGTTTAGGTGTTCAATTATAAACCATTTGTTCACTACTTTGATGAAATCCTAAGTACATTAGACTATAACTGATAATAAGGAAAAAATAAATTTTCTGTTTCCATTAAATTAACTTAAAATTTTATTTATAATAGCAAAAAAATATTACATGCAAAGTACTATTTCTGGGATATGGGAAATTACAAAAAGAATAAAGGTGATAAAAGCCCATTAAAGTATTTTTCTTCATGAAACATAGACTTCTTTGCTTAAGAATATGATTTGGACCAGCAGGTGGCATGGTGGTTGGGGAGATGGACTCCCACATGGCTAACCGAGGCAGAGCTGGTGGCTTGCTTTGTCACTCTCTCTTTATCCATCTCTCTCTGGTGACTATAGCAAAAATTTTTAAAATGACAATAAATAAATAAAATTCAATAAACTTTTAAGAGCATATGATTTCATCCCTCTACAGAAGTCAATTCAAATTGTAGCCAGCATGTTTTAAAAAATGGCTTTCTCTTTGCTGATATGGGGGAAAGAAAGAGTTCTGAATAGATATACATTAAAATAGTTTTTAAAGTTTAAAAGCTTATTTCTGGAAGGAGGATAAGTTTATAAGAGCTTTCTCTTTACTGTCTCTGGTTTTGTGTTTTCAGAATATTTTTATGCGCGAGATGTGTATTGATATATAATCAGAAAAAGAAACTACTGAAGCATAAAAAATTGGATGGCTGATACATGTGAAAGAAAATTTACATTTTCAGAACAATCAACTGCATTTTTTTTTTAGAATATTGGGGGTTATTTTGCAATTTTCCTGGGAAATAGAATGCATATTATTAATCTCATTTAATTTTTCTAGACACTGGCACATTTGTGATCTGCTCAGACCAGCACTTTGATTGGAGGGGGACTTAGGTAAGAACTGCAGCATTCACTATTTGTCTCTCCCCAAACATTGATAGATGAGTTATAATAACTACTACTTTATCTTATTAAGATTCTCTTTATTAATGATGTCATCTCAATCTTAATATAGTTTCCTTCTTTTTTCCTGTTTGGTGATTTGTAAAAATATGAGTTAAAAAAAAAAAAACTGGGAAGATTTGTGAGAATTTATTAAATTCTAGGCACACCAAATCCACTCAATCGAATAATCTGGAGGATATGGTTTGATATGATTTTACTTTCTGCTTCTATTTATAGCTTCTCAGCAGTATGAAGTCAGATAATTCACTTTCAAATATTGTCAATTACTTTAGAAAAGATGAGAATTACCAAGGCATGAGCATTTTCTATAGTGTGTAAGAGACAGATACTTCCGACTCTATTTTGAAGTATAAGTAGGAGAAATGATGATCAATATTTAAAAAAATAATTTGTTGATTTTATTTTATCTATAGATAACAAGAATAGTAGAACCTAATGATTTCTATAGTCTATTATCAGATATAAGACTATCACCATCTTAATTGGTAAGATGTCCTTGTCTATTGTTGATGCTGCTGACACTAGTGGTTCTTAAATTTATTATCTTCAAGATTCAAAAACTCACAAGACAAATATATATATATATACCTCTCGGGATCTTGGGCACGCATGCACATGCACCCTGCGTGAGTTTAAGCTGCCAGGTCCAGGACTCAAACTGCGGTCAACTACATGAGAGTTCAACGACATAGCTATTACACTAACTGCTGGTCCCACAAGACAAATATTCATAATGTTCAGATAACTTTTACTTTCAGCTGAGATGACATTTTTAGCTGCTTCTCTACTGAACCTTATTGATACAATCATTACAATTTGTGATCAATAAATCAAATGTTTTCTAGAAGCAATTGGATTATACTCTAACCACAGCACTATATAGTTTAACTGGTAAGAGTAGAAAAAATATTTAATTAATGCCTACTATGTGCTCAGTAGTTTCTATTGATCAAATTTTAATTTAACACTATGAGGTAAACATTCAAATTCTAATTTTTCAGTTGAGGAAACTGGTGCTCAGAGAGGTTAAGAAAGTGTTCCAACTCTTCTTTCTAAACAATGTGGCTGAAATGAGACCATTCATTGGCTTATGAATATGACGGCATTTTTGATATGTCCACACTTTCCAGCATGGAGAAATCCCTACCTGCAGCAGTATTACTAAAGAAACTTGCTAAATTAGTAATCCAATGTACCAGTCCAAACTGACTGAATTAGTTTCTAGATGTGAGTCCCAGAAGATTCCAGCTAAAATGTTCACCCCAGTGATGCTTACCCATCACTAATACAGACAAATGGGAACTCAAGCTCGTCTGCCTTCAGGCTCTAGGGGTTACATTTGCAGCTCCGGGGTTCTCAGGGTTTTACCCCGGGACCATGAGTTACATCACCAGCTTTCTTGTCCCAGAAACTTTTGGACTTGGACTGATCCACCCTACCAGAATTCCAGAATCTCCCACTTACATATGGCCTTTGGTGGGACTTCTCAGATGTCATAATCATGAGCTGATTTCCCCAGTGAATGCCCACTCATATATCTATCTGCTGCCCTTGAGAGCCTGTATAATGAAAAACTCAGAGGGTTAAATGTGTCTCTCATCCCTGTCGCTCCCTCACCTTGGGACAAACTGCTCTGCTTAGTATTTTTCCCGAATAAATCCTTTCAGTTGTTATATACCACAAGTTTCTCAGTTTCTGCTACTTAGAGTACATGCTCTTATTAACTCTTATACACCGGGCAGTATAAACACACACGAGAACCTCCTGCAAGTTTTATTCTCGTGATTTATCTCCTATAATATGGCTGTGGTTGAAAAGCCATAACAGTAACGAGAGAGCAAATTATGAATCCCTTGGAAACCTGTACACATCTGAAATCATAAGACTTTCCTGAGGGCAATACATATTGAAAACAGGTAAACTGTCTGGTGGTAATTTGACATTCACTGGTAAACAGAAGTATTATCCAATTATTTTATCACACAGGATTTGTCATATTTATTCGAACAGCCTAGGAGATAAAGCCATTAACTCTCGTCTTCAAAAGTTAGGGAAATTAAGGAAAAGGATACTTCACTTTTAGACATACTTCATCTTTTACTTCCTCTCTCACACCTGCAATGGACTATTTACTATATATTTAAAAAGCAGGTGATGCCATATAACTAAGAATTTATTCCACAAGCTTTGTATCATTGGACATTTATTTTGTTCCTTTGTGAAGCAAGAATGCTTATTAGTTGGTTCACATACTTTTCAATATTCTCACTGCCTGACCATGATAGCATGTGCACAGGGCTTAATAACCCTTTGGTGTTGGACCCCCTGAAGAGTGAGAATTCTGACCAATAACATAAAGTCTTTGGGTTTTTTGTTTGATTTTCCCAGAAGACATGTGTGCACATATAGGAGAGAGAGATGGGGACAGAGAGAGAGAGAGAGAGAGAAGCACATCTACCAGCAGGTACTGCTCATATACCAATCATTTTTCCCTTCATTTCTCCATTCCATCAGGATCCTGGGCATGCATACTTATGCCTGATGTGTTTCTAAAGCCTCTAGAGTTGGGATTCGAACTGGGGTCAGCCATGGAGGATCTGGGTCCCTCTGTACAGCAGCACTTCACTGCTGCTCTATGGGCCTGACTGGGATTGCTGTGTTTTAATTGACACCCACCTTATAGTTAGCTCTGAATTCTGCCTTCATAGGAAGATCCATGCCCTTGAACACACACACACACACACAGACTTTCTCTCACACACACACACTTACACATCCCACCTGCCCAAATAAATGGTAGAGTATTGGATTCAGCACAGCCGCACAAGAGACATTCTGGTGGTGGAAATACACAAAGGGACAGGGAGGACTTCTTTAGGGCAGGAGGGATTTACCTGGCAGGGGCCCAATCTATGACAGGAAGGTGAGTCTGGAAATTGCCATAGTGATGCAAGGGTGAACTGACAGAACTTCAAGTTTCTTTTCTCTTGATTATTGTCTCCTGGATCCTCTCATATTCTGAACTCTTCTTTTTATATTTCTTTGATTTAATTGTAATACTATGCACACCCTTCTATGAATATTTTCCATGGACTTTTCCTCAGTCTGTTATTCATTTATATGTGAGGGATCTTCAAACTATTTACAGAAAATGAGTATTATGAGAAAATTAAGCATGAGTTTCAAATGTTTTTACACCATGGGGGGCTGGCTCATTGGTAAGATGCAATACTCTATGAGGCAACCCCACATGGGGAGGTTCTTGGTTCAAGTCCAAAGGCCTTCCTGAGTACACTGAGCACATACTTGCACATGATCTGGGGCTACATAAAGGGGCTGGATCACACTGTCAAAACATGATTGGGAGTGCGGCCTCATCCTCTCTCTCTCATCACGGAAGAAAGAATAAACAAACTGTTTTTTTTTAATAATTTTTTAAAAGTGTTTATATAAAAATAAACTCATATTTTAATTCTCTTTCCCATGAATTTTTGAAGTCCCCTGTATTCATTCATTCATTCACTCATATTTTTTCATTGTTATTGAATATACATAACCCAGTTTCCAAGATACTCAAAGAAGTTTAATATTTAGTCTCTGCCCTGCAAATAAAGCATCTAATCTCAGAGATGATAAAAATAAAGGTACACTGTAAACATGACCTTACTCCCCAAATATATCTGAGTTCTAGTTTCTGTACACATTCTCGGTACACTGTAAACATGACCTTACTCCCCAACTATATCTGAGTTCTTCTTTCTGTACACATTCCCTGAAAGCTAAGTTTACATATAGCCCTCCTTTTCAGACTAAATATTAACATTATGCCTTATTTATGTGACAAACTAAATAACTTTTTCACTCAATTCTTCCCAGTTTAATATTCTTATCTAACAATACCAATTTTAGTTCTTCATCTCAAATAACCTGTGACTTGCTAATAAAGCTAAATGCCATTTTCTTTATTAACTCTTCTTGTTTCACAGGTGCATTTAATCAATATTACCAGTATGACAGGAAAACAAGATTCTCATTGGTTGTTTTCCTCTTAAAATAGTTGATGCAATTATTTTGTAATTTCAAATAAAATTATGATTATTATAGTAACTTTTGGAGTTCTTTACAAGTTTCATTTTAGGATTGGGTACTCTGGTTTTTGTTTGTGTTTTTTGTTTGATTTTTAAAATATTGAGTTGATTCTGAGAAAACAGTATAAGAATCTGTTAAGTGGGTATTTGGCCACCTACCCAGTGGCTTCACATTACTTTCTACTTGATAAATGAAAATGGGAAAAAGAGGGTAGTTTCATGTGGTTAATGACTGGCTTAATCTTTCATTCTGTTTTATCTCCCAATAGTTGAAATGAGGACACTAGTAATCAACAGTTTGAAAATGGTATATTAGAGAACACAGTTTGAAAATAAACCATTTCTTTCGGCACCTATCATTCAGAGACACTGTACTGGGCACTGCAGTAGTTTCTAAAAAGTTATTATTGTGTATGTTTTACATGCGAATGTCACACAGAGACACCGTATTCAATATTCAGAGGTCTGAGTAAAGGATCGTAACACACTACCATAGTGGGGGCCAGCAGGTGGCGTGGTGGATAAGGTGCTGGATTCCTACATGGCCCACCACAGATTAAGCCCCTAATTTTGATATTCTTTTTCCTTCCATGTGTAGGCCCATCCCTATGCTTGCTCACAGACCAAGCCTCATTTATGGCAGAAAGTACTTAAATTTGTAGTTTAAGCATCTTTCATCATTTCACTCCGGAGTTAGGAACTGCTGGGCCTGATTCCCTGACTTATGCATCGCGTCTCCATTTTTAAATGAGGCATCTTCAAAATATTCATAAAAAATAAGTATTATTTTTAAAAACTGGGATCAGCAGATTGCATAATGGTTACGTCACTGAACTCCCACGTAGTCAACCGTGGTTCAAGTTCCAGGCCCAGCAGCTTAAAACTCATGAATGGCGTGAGTGCATGTGTGCCCAAAATCCCCAAAGGAGAATACAGGAAAATGGATTGTGGCATGGCCCTCCCCTCTAGGGGGTGATTTCTCACTTTCTGTCTCTCTGTTTCGCTGTCTCTCCAGTGAGCACATGCGCTCTGTAGCAAAAATCTCTCTACAAAAATAAAACAATTATGCATAAATTTCAAAGATATTTGGCTCCAGAATAAAGTCATACTTGAGTTCCATTTTTCATGGAAGTTTAAAGTCCCCTCATGCATGGACTTCGGCTTTCATTTCTCTTGCATTCTTTATTAGAAAATGTTATTCTAAATTATCTTATCTGCAGACTAGATACTCAAATCAGAGGACAGCAGACACAAAGACAAGGATAAACACTAAATCTAAATTTTTAGACGATCTGACTCTCTCTGTGTTGTTAGGATTGTTTCCTTTACTTCAGAAATCAGCAAGAACGTGGGCTCAGTCTCAGGGCTGTAGTTCTCACAAGAAAGCAGCCAGGAACTGCTTCAGGAGATCACAGTCCTTGCTTCTGTCTAATCACTCTCTTTAAAAGTTAATGTTATTGGGAGACTGGGAACTGCCTCTTTTAAGATTTTTTTTAATTAATTTATTTCACATTCACTCACTGAGCATAGTCACAGCATATAAAATGTGATTTCCCATCCAGAATATACTGCATAATGGCTTAATCAGACATGTGATCATCAATAATTTTCCATTTCTAGTTTCACATATATATGTATGTGTATATATATATATATTCCCCCCCCATTTCTCACTCTCTGCCATTTCCCACCCTCCTCCCACACTATCTCTAGTGTCTACAGTTGCTTTCCATTGTTTTTTTTTCCCCCATGCTTTATTGGTTCACAAAATATCTGAAATAATCTAACAACTTTCAATAGCAAGGTCAGCTGATATATACATATCTGTGAATACATATCTGACTTAAGGTGTGAAACTCTGAGTAGAATGAACATACTATAAAATAGCTCCTAGCTGAGGCTATATAGCTTACTACAGTCATCAAATAGGTATTTTTAATATATTTTTTAATTTCAAGAAAAGCAGTTTTAACTTTAATAAATCAAAATCAAAGAAATGCTAAGAGAACTTTGCTTAAAAGTTAAAGCCAGGAAACAGGTTAGGATTCTGTTCAAATAGTAGGTACCTGGACCTATCGGCAGCGCAAGACAGGAAAAAAAAAAATCCTTAAAACCAGAAAACAAAGCCTAGGAGAAAAAGATGCTTAAACTACAAATTTAAGCAGTATTTTAGTCAAAAGTCATAACATTGGATTTCACCAGGTCCGTCTCGGGTACTTTATCTTCTGTTGTGGTCCAATCTCACCGATTAAATTCCAGGCTATAACATTCAGCCCCAGACATGCCCCTACCATCTACCACTAAGCTGGCCATTTTCTTAGCTGTTTTTGAACTCTTATTTCTGTGTGTCTGTATTTAGTTCTCCTGGCACAGAACTCCCTTGAGAACTTCTTGGAGAGCTGGTCTGGTTTTGTTACAGGTTTTGTTTACCTGAGAATGTCCTTGTCTTCTCTTCCCATATGAAGGATAATCTAGCCAGGTACAGTATTCTTGGTTGAAATTGCTTTTCCCATGACACTTTGTGGGATCTGCTTCTTATGGAAGGCACCCAATATATCAAGAGGAGACTTTGGGACATATCTCTTTCTGGCCTCTAGCTGCCATGATGTGTCTAGAAGTTGAGATCCTCTTACCTGTTATTCTGTTTCACTGTCAGATTGGATTGAGGCCAGAGGATGAAATTATTCTTAGGCAGATAGAAAGGCCTGGATGCCTTCCTGGGATCCCAAAATTGAAACACCAAAATGGATTTTACAATGACAGTGTAAGATGTAAGACAGAGGAGCAACCATATTATGGGAGAAGTAATAGAGATGGCTGACCGCAGTTTCCCTCCCACAGAACACACAGCTCAAATCCATTTCTCAGCTCTATGACCTAGTGGAGCCAGATTCCACATGATCAACCATGGTTCAGGTCCCAGGCTTGGCAGTTCACACAGAGACACACACCAGGTGTGTCTCTGTGTGAACCCCAAATCCCAAAATATGAAGAAGAGAGTTTGGCACGACTTATCCCCACTTGGGTTACTTCCTCTCCCTACCACAAGTGCACACGTCCTCTGGCAATAGAAAACAAACAAACAAAAAACATCATCAGAGGTGTACCATAACTAGGGTTGTGAAAGTGACTGCTCCTGCCTGAATTTAGAGGGTGAATTATTTGTAGAGAATTTAATAACCATAATAAAGTTCACTAAATTTAGCCTACTATTTATTATCACCATATGTTCATGATTCTCATAAATGTCTGTGATGAAATATTCCTCTTGGGAGGAAAATATTTTATGGTCTGAACAATCACTATGACTACTTTTTTTGTTTGTTTTTTAAAGGCTTTTGCTGTAGGGCACAAGCGCTCACCAGAGAGAGATGAAGTGAGAGGGGAAGTGAGAAATCATCCTCCAGGGGCGATAGTCACACCACAATCATTTCTCCATTCTCCTCTTGGGATTTTGGGCAAGCATGCACATGTGCCTGGGTTTCAAGCCACTGGGTCTAGGATTCAAAACCCTGGCCGGTCATGTGGGAATCCAGAGCCTTAACCACCATGCCACTCGTTGGTCCTTACTTTGAGTTTTAATAATGTGGGTTTTAAGCCTCATATTAGGCATTTTTATTGTACATCTTTAATAAACACTATATTCTACATCAAAATTAATCCATGCAACTCTCAGTTATCGAGTCAGGTCCCAACATGCTTAGAATCTGCTACATGTATTCATTTCAAGAGTGAGTTTGTTAGCTTCAGAATCATTCACGCTTGCACGGGGCACCAATCAAACATCTAACCCCTCTGGCACTACATTCATGTCTCTGAAAAGTAGCTCTGAATTTTAAAAATATGATAGTAAAGTAGTGATAAGACCAAGAAACATCCTGAGCTAATTCAACTCTGATGTTCCATTTGAAATTTTATTTGTGATTAAAATTTAAAACAGAAAAACAGACTGTGAATTATGAGGTATGGTATTTTTGCTTTTATTAGAAAATTTTAGTTTATAAATATTTTCTTCTTAATTCAAATAATATCTTTGAAATCAATTTTTCTATTTTAGTTGCTAATTAAGTATATTAAGATAAAATAATGAACAAAGAAAAGATATCATAATATTATTATTAATTACTGTGACAGAGCAATACATTGATATTATTTGTAAAAAAAAAAAAAACCCCTAAGTTTAGAACCAGACAGTGGTGAAGCAGAGAAATGCAATGCTCTGCAAACCATTCCCACATAAGAAGGTTCCTGGTTTAAATACAGAGGTCTCCCTGAGTACTCTGGGCACAGACTTACCCTTGATCTGGAGTTGGCTTGAGACTGAGGTGAGTCATGGTGTCAAGACCTTTTTGGACAGGGTTAGCAGGTAATGTGATGGTTAAGGGACTGGACACCCACATGGCTGACCATGGTTCAAGTCCTGGACCTGACAGTTTGCTTTCTCACTTTTTTTTCTCTTCCTCTCTGTCTTTTTCTGATGAGCACATGTGCCCTATGGTAAATCAAAAAATAATAGCAATTATAAATAAAATTAAATAAATAATTCTTTAAAAAGGAAGATTTTATTGGGAGTTAGTATTCTCTCTCTCTCTCTCTCTCTCTCTCTCTCATTAATGGAAGAAATAAATAAGCTTAAAAAAAAAGAAAGAAAAAGGAAAACCAACCAATCAAGCAAAAATTCATTTTAGTATCATTAAAAGCATTGAGGTGGTACTCTCCTTTTCTGCCCTGCAATATTTATTTCATATACTCACAAACATGCACGCACATATGATGCATCTACTCTGTGTGACCCCATTCCTAAGAGTAGTATACTAAGATAAATAAAACATAATCTGTGCTTATAGGAGAGGGAAAACAATGTCTATACTCTAAAGAAAACAGCTGTTCTTTTTACCTTCCTCAAGCAGATCATCATACCTTCTTTAATTGCCACCTTTATTGTGGTTCATGTATGAATATTTAATCTTATTTAACCTCCCCTTTATCAGACAGAGCTCAAGTTCGTAAGTACTTATCATGCAAAGATTGAACAATGAAGGCTTGATGGATGCACAAAAGCTTAGGTTTGCAGACTAACATGGTAAATATACAATACAAAAGAGTGATGTTAAATAGAAACTGCCTTTTAAAAAATATCTGTTTACAATTCATCCTCTCTGCAATCTCAGTATATCAGACAGGTCTTTGTCCCTACTGGGAACCTCTCCACACAGCCTTTTATTCCAGCAAATGCAGTGACAACCAGCTATGATGTGGCATCCTCACAGCACCTAGCCACTCTGAATAGTGAGTAAATGTGGAAATGAGGACTACATATCCTAAGGGGTCTGCATTTTACCAAGGGAATGTGCTGGTAATAGCCTGTGCCTCTGGAAAGGCAATTCCTAGGCCTCTTCTACTTGATTGGTCAGGTCTTCAAGGGGAGCAGGAGTCCACTTGTTTGTCATGAGCAACTTGGAGGACAACTTTGAACAATACGTTCTTCTGTTGATTCTCACCCTTCCCCTGTCCTGGCTCTTCATTCTTGTTCCTCTGGTCACTTCCCAAAATAATAACCTGTACGCCAGCTCTTCGCTTAGACTCTACTTTCTGGGAGAGACCAGGCTTAAACATTTATGTCATTTTGTTTTACAGATTCCGAATCAGGCTGTTCAACGTACTTGTGCAAGATACTCTGTCTTACTTCAGAAAGACTATTTATTTTCTTTATGTCACCTGCTGACCATATGTAGTCTGTACAAGTACATGTTTGCCTGTGCGTATGTTTGTGAATCTATCTGGGACTGTTATGAAATAAAGTGCACAATATCTTGGCATTGAAGAGCCTTTATGTACTGGCCCATTTATCTTTAGTGAAATCAAGCCAGTTAATTAAATTCAAAATCATTTCCTTATTGTCCTCCCTCAAGTTCAAAATTCTTTATGCTCCAAATATTTCCAGCCCCATTTCTTCACTTTATCCAGTGCTACCTGTTTCTCAACACGTAAGTGCACAAATGTTTAATACTTACTAGATACCACATTTTATTATTTCTAGAATAAGTAAAAGGCTTTACAAACAAGTAAGAATTTTCCTGGGAGGCAGAAAGGAGAAAGAGGACAAAACTAGTCTAGGCAGAAGAATGTCCGTACAAGGGTACTAAAGAAAGAAAGAATGGTAGCTTCAAAAATTTCAATTTTACAAACACATTTAAAGAATAAAAAACTCAAGAAGGACTTAGGGAAGTCAATGTAACTTTTTAGTTTATTATTTGTTTTTACTGTGACCCTTACAAATAATATACTTCGCAATCCATTACCAGGATAAACATATTTTATCATCCAAATTGGGCCATCACTGAATGTGAAATGGTAATTAAGAGGGAAACAGGTATAAATGAGGCTTGTTTTAGGCAAACTAGAATTTATGTTTATCTTAACTGGCACACGCTCACACGCACAGCCGCACAGAGTTACTCGGTGGACACTGCTCTACCCTTCCCTTTCACATTCTTGAAAACGCTGTTGCAAACCATTTTGCTGATGTCACTTTCACACAAGGTTAAAAACACTGGCTTAGAGGAAGACCAAGATATACTTGCAGTCCCTTACGTTCATTCACCACCAAGTACTGAAAATGTGGATGCAGGCGATGAGGAGCCTTGAGAGAGCTTGAGCCCTGGAGTGACCTGACCCTGTGCGTACCAGACAGGCTGTTCTGAGGAGAGGGCGCGTGTAGCCTTAATGTTGGCAAAATCGGAGGTGGTTGTTGGACACAGTCACTCACTGTGATTCTCACTGTTGGGGCTGGACAGTGGTACAGCAATGAAATGTGATACTTTTCAAGGTTAATCCACATCGGATGGTTGCGATTCAAGTCTGGAGACTGCCCTGACTATATCAGGCCTGTATGTGTCCATGTTCTGGACTGGCTTAAGTTGGGGGTGGACTGTGGGTGGCATCAAGATCCGGTCCTGTGCTGTATCTTTGCCTCTGACGCTCTCTCTCACTCATGGAATAAATAAGCTTTAAAAAAGGCTAACTCTATTTAGATAATTAAGCAGGTTACTTAAAGAAGATGATTTATTTGCTTTAGTCCTGACAAATTATAACTTTTTATCAACATAAACTTATATTTTAATATATATATAAAATATATGAGAAAAAAATATAGGATTTAACTAGATGATTCTAAAATTTCTCCCTAACAGTTAAGTGAAAATGCATATTTCTTGATTTGTTCTTATTGTCTCAAGATATAATATCGTTGAGCTTTTCTTTATATCCTACTTTGTTTTTTAAATAATTATTTATTGAATATTATTATTATTATATCATTATTTAATTCACCAGAGATATAGAGAAAAAGAGAGAAAGTGAAAAAGAGAGAAAGTGACAAAGCAAGCCACCAGGTCTGGGACTTGAAACTACAGACAGCCATGTGGGAGTCCAGCACCTTAATCAACATGCCGCCTGTTGGCCCCTATGTCCTACTTTCTTTAGCTTCCAATCTTGGTTTGGGTTTGTGTATAAAGTCTCTGTTTTGTCATATGTAAACCAGAATTTGTGAGTAGGCATCAAAAAATGAATACTTTCTGAAGTTGTGTTGTATTTGTTTCCAAGGAAAAGACTTAAACTTTATTTTGATAATCAGGACAATTGCTGCTGAAGTGCAAAGCAGTTCACAATAATGTCCACAACTGTGTGATCCACTCCTTGATTTCTACAGAAATCTGAGAAAGAGATACATGTGAGCTAATATATTCTAGGAAACCTTTGTGATTGCGATTACTTGGACTTCAACCTTACAGAACAAGATGTGAATGCAATTATTCCTGGAAAACTAATTTAAGAACATGCTTGATTGACAACAATTCAATCATCTCACCCATGTTCTAATTCATTGCGGAAACTATACCAATCAATGTGGCCTTTCACTTTTGTATCATTTGTTTCTCTGACTCATGATTTCTTTGACACTGTATATCTGTGTTTAAGTTAACAATTATAGCCAATAATTCTATAAGACACAACTTACGAACAATATAAAAAAACAATCGAACTCATTCTCAGATGGAGCCCTAAGAGCAATCAAAAGATGACTAGAGAAAAAATTTTAGTCATGGAGATAAAAGATTCGGCCCATTGTATTTATTGAGTTGAAACAGTGTTTCATTAGGATTGATCACATTACTAAAACTTATTTTAATGATTTTAAATAGTTAACTTTCACTTATTTACATATACTTTCAAAAGACTAGAAGAATTTTAAGAGCAGCCTAGCTGTAATAACTGAAGTCTTAGAATAACTTCACAGTTCAGAACTAAAACTGAAACTTTATATTTACAGTTAGTTTAACCCCAAAATTGTTAGAATAAGGGAAGAAAAAGAAATACCATATTTAATAACTCAGGAAATACTTCTAAGATTAAAGCAATGAGCTAGGAAAATAGAAATAAACAGAATGGAAGAAGAGGTTCCCTTAAAAAAGAGAGAGAGAGAGAGAGAAACCATCCAAAAAAAAGCAAGTCACAAAACCTCCAAGCATTTCAAAAATAGTTGGACCATCAGCTGCCTTTCCCAGCTCAGCTCTCAGACCACCAGCTTCCAGAAGTCCCAAAGCAGAAAACCGGAGAAATTTCTGGAGCAAAGAGCACCAAGGAACCCACAAATCTGGACATTTGAGAACTGCTTCAAAAGGCCAGCCCCCCAATAAACAAGCATAGCCAGGCACACAGATTTTGTGACTGTTTTTTAGTAATTTCATTTATAAAATGACTCTACAGTGGGAAGTCACCAGGCTTCTGATGAAGCCTCCACCATGAACAAAACAAATATAAAAAGAAAGAATAAAAGCAAAACAAGCTAAAAAAGAATCAAAGGACATATAAAAATTCAAAACGAATAAGAAAGTGTAAATGAAATGTAATCAATATAGGACATAAAAGGCTGGGGAAACTGGCTGTGGCAGTGGGGAATATCATTGGGAATTACATGTGCACAGTGATAGAAAAAGGAAGCCAGTTTTTGGTCAACTCCAGTATTATTTTAAAATACTGTACAAAAAATTCCTCTTGTTTATCTTAACCCCAAAGCAATCACTTCTACCACTCAAAATCACTAAATTAGTATAGCAGAATATCGGAAAAGTCATGATGCATTTTGCATAGAAAAACAGAAAAAAATATGTCAGGACTTTCCAACAACCCAATACTTAGAACGATAAGAGGAGCATTTACAGCCGGCCCAGATCAGAGCAGACACAGAGAGACATTCAAACAAACCCCGGCCCACTTGTCTGTCTGGAAAAGTTTGCATGGTTATAGAAGATGTAGAACAATTTAATGATACTTTAAGAGAACACTAAGAAATTTTAAGATTAATTGTTAAACATATCAACAAATTTAAAAAGTACCAAGGAATCATGGTATAATACTCAAATTAGTAAAGAATGCTACTGCATATTATTAATAATGGCAAAACAGAGCATTTATAAGAATAAAATTAAATATTATTTTACAAGAAGTCATGCTTTTCAAAAAGTAATGGCAAAAACTAATGAATAATTATATATTTTTTAAGAATTATTTTATTCAACTTTATTATTATTATCATTATTATTTTCCAGTTTGATCAGAGAGAGATACAGAGAGAGAGAGAGGAAGTGAGAAAGCAAGCCACCAGGCCTGCGACTTGAACCGTGGTCGGCCATGTGGGAGTCCAGCGCCTTTAACCACCATGCCACTTGCCGGCCCATGAATAATTATATTTTTGTGAATATGGTGACAGTAGAATAAAGATCCCAAAGAAAGTAGTTGTATGCAGTGAATGGATTGGCTGGGGCTCAGAGATCAGGGACAAGGACTTTTCACTATGAGCCTTTCAGAACAATTTGACTTGTAAATTAAATGCATGTATTACTTTGATTAAACTAAAAAAAAACATTAAAAGATTATGTCTGTTTAGTACAAAGTTTGAGTAATCACATAAAACATTCCTCATAACTGTTATACAATGGGAAAGTTTAAAAAGCCAGACTTGGCATGCATATTTCACACTATATCATTCTATTTTATAGCCTTTTTTTTTTCACTTTTCCACAATACTGTTTGTTTATTTTAGGTTTTGCCATAGGGCTTGTGTTCTTGCAGGAGAGAGCCAGAGAGAAGCGGTGAAAGGGAAAGTGAGAAATCACCCTCCAGGGGGGATGGTCATACCGCAATCCTTTCTCCTCCATTCTCTTCCTGGGATTTTGAGGATGCACGCATATGTGCCTAAAATGATTTTCAAGTTGCCAGGTCAGGGACTCAAACCACAGTCAGTCATATGGGAGTCCAACACCTTAACCACCGTGCCACCTACTTGCCCCACAATCTTTCATAATTCTGGTACAATGTTTATTATCAAAATGAAGGCCATCATAGATAGCCTTAGATGTACAAATCTTGAACAATTTAAAAGAAGGTAACCTTTATCTTTTATTAACAAATTTAAAAGTAATGCTTATTTAAAACCTAATATTTATGTATTTTACTTTTCAGATAATAAATGATTCAGAGATAATTTTTTAAAATTAAAATGCGCATTTTTACAATTAAATTCTTAAGAAAGAGACAGTTACCTCTATCACTTTATAGCGATAAAGTGATCTTTCTGGCTAAACACAATTTGAATTTGGTCAGGTTAAAACGAATGCATGTAACACCAAATAGCTTAGGGATTATTCTACATTATTAGACCCCTTCCCAAAAAAAGCATGATTGGCTAACAAAAATTTTCTTAGATATAAATAAAATCATGTAATGTCCAGAGTCTAGAGAATGATGAAAACACATTTGAAATTGAATGTCTAAGGTATGCTGGGTTTGCATTTGTGCATCTTGTTTGGATGTTAGAACTGGCATATAGCCACTAAGTATATTAACACTGTAATGGTTTACAGTCACACAGGGAAGACTTGGAAAACAAAAATGGAGGAAATGATTGATTTTTTCTGACAGCATGTGATACCCACTACAGGGTAAAGCATAATGCTCAAATTCTTTCCTTAGGCAGCAAAAAGGCTCTGCCCCTGAATATTTCACAGTGTTATGAACAAAGCTTGCTTTATTAAATATGCAAATAAACCCACAGTCAAGGCCATTTTTGTTTGTTTGTTTTACTTTGGTGGATTCATTACAAAGGGGATTCCTTCTTTCTACTTTAACATAACAAATTTCTAGGACTGTGAAGGGTGAAGCCTTTAATGGACTGCCCCAAACGGAGGATCATTAGAGTGGTTAGTTTCACTGTTAGCCTCTATCAGATTTTCAGTTCCTGTTATGCAAATTAAGTTGCAAAATTCTGCTGTCAGGATGAGATCAGATACATTGAGTCTAGAAGTAGCTAACCAAATCTAATTGTATATTATCTAAAGACCTACTAGATAACAGTAAATTACTTAGCAATTAAAAATACTCTCACTCTAAAAAGGCAATTAATATAGAAGCATTTTCTCAGTTGCTGACTGTATTAGTTGGTACAGAAGACTCTCAGATGGGAGTTCGTAAACTCCACAAGGCACCCATTAGGAGGGTTAATTATGTATTTTTACTATGAAACCGAGTTAATGTTCCTGTAGCCTGGCACCGCAACAGTTTTAAGGTCACAAATCCTTTTGTGATCATTCCTCACATCTTTCCCTCTCAGATATATACGCTTCCTATTTCATATCCATTGCTCAGATTAGCCCTTTCCTTTGAATTTTATTATAATAGACACATTGGGGTTGGCTAATGCTTGCTCTATCCTTTCTTGTTAAGAACGCTGTCATCCTGGTCCAACAGCCTTGCATGTGATTCAAATACTGCTTTGCACAGGAGCAACTTCTAACCTGCAATGCAAACACCCTCATTATGGGAGGGAGGAGAGCAATGACAACACGATACGGCTGTCTTCTGAACTGTGCTCTTATTGCCCTATTTACCAAGTATAGCCTTCACATTTCAACGTCGTGCATTACGGATATTTATAACGGACACTGGGTAACCCCTATGAAAATAGAATCCATATCAGTAAAAAATTGAGGTTACGCTGTTTCCTCAAAATTTACTAAAAGACAAGCATTAAGAACACGCTTGCGAAATTACAAGACTGAAAGCCTGAATTAATTCGTTACTGTTTCAAAAGTACTATAAGGCATTTGCTCTACTAGTATTTCCTAACCATGTATGCATTCAATGTGTATTAATAGGGCTCTTCATATTTACACGTATGCTGCTTGTATTAAATGAAGATGCTTTTCTTTGTTTTTGTTTTGTTTTGTTTTGTTTTTCCTCAGTGGTGAAATGTATAGGACTCCAAAATATCAGAAACGTTTCCGGGCAATGTTATAAGAGTCATCTGTCTCTGGCAGGCCCGAGTTTAGCAACATGAGTGGTAGGGGAACCACGTCTGTTCGAAGTGTCACATCTCCGCTATTTCGAACAAGATGTGTAAATAGCTATGTTTGTATGTTTGTACAAGATGGAATAAATGAATTTTGTACAACTAGGCTCAATGAAGTCAGCAGATAATATCAAAAAGGGCTAGACACCAAATCCTATAAACCTCAAAATTTTAAATTATGTTCATAGGAGCCTCTTTTCATTTTTTTTCTTAGGAAGTGCCAGTAGCACCTTAAATTAGATCAGGATCTTGCAGTCCTTTGAAGGTATTTTGATTGGTACATTCATCTTTATTATTTTTTTCAGAGGTGCAGATTGAAAAAGCAACTTATAACTATATATTAGATATGGACAATGTGTCCTCATAATACAAATATGGACAACTTATTATTTTATTACAAATAAATAAAATATATTCTAGAAATAAAAATTATCCTTTCAATTTTTTTGACTAAGTTATTAATAAATCTTAGGTCAAAAGAAGAAAAACCTACTATCAAGAAAAAATAAACCTTTGATTCTTGCCTAGAAAAGTTAGCAGTCATTGAAAAAGTAGGTCACAGAAATAACTGGGTTACTGAAAATAATCAGAACTGACAGGTAGACTACTGAAAGTCTATAGGCTATAGATTTTTGGTTTGAATGTTTTTGTAAATCTGGCATTTCTTGGGCGACAGATGAAAATTAATAAGATTATGCTAATTTATAGCATAAATTAAAATGTGTTACAGGACTCATACCATTGAAGACTTTTACTGGGTATTGTTAAAAAGGTTAAGTAAAATTTAATCATTTAATTGCATATTCATTTTACATTTTTCAAAATCAGAAACCTTCTAAAACTCAGTTACATTAATGCAATTATTTATACAGGCAGATATAACTGGGATGAATATTTTATAACAACCTCAAGATGAGGGCAGAATTTCAAATAATACATTATATTTTCAAGTTTATGCAAGAAGAGTGATCTAAATGATACACAGATAATAGATCTAAGAGAGTATACACATATTTCAGTTTTTAAAAAGTTCTATATAGATTTAATACTTCCACAATGTATTGTGATATTTAAAAACATTAATAGAAGACTAGCATTTTAGAGATGAGTGATAATAGATTTACTTATGCAGGTCAACTTTTGAAATTTTGTATTATTCTGAAATACCTTTCTATGCTACTTGATATGTCACTAGATCAAACGTTCTCTGGATTTCAAATGGACAGTAAATGTCTTGCCCCCAGTTGGAGATTCCATGTCTGCAAGAAAATGCATCACTGTAAAGCATATTTTAAATCTATTAGTGAAGGCCCTTTCTACCCTGAGTAATTTACATAGAGCACAGTGAAGCAAAGAAGCATGCAACGCCTTCTAGCTAGATGCCACTAGGCCAGAGACGAGGAAAGTTGTTTGGAAATATCGCCATTCGACTCCATGTTTTTCTCTAAAATAGACTGAAGAGTCCTCTGCTGCTCGTGCTGCAAAAATTTAGAACACCCTTCAAATAAAATATACCTTTAGCACTTTTCTGAAGGAAATTATTACATGTTGCTCTTAACTGATCTATTTTTAGAATCCCAAAGCAGCGGGGTATGCCAGAAAAGGCTGCTTCATGAATTATGTATTTGTCCTTTTTTCCACTTGGCTAGATTCTTATTTTATGAATCCTTGAAATTCTGAGAATGGTCAGGTTTAGGTTAAAATTTTCAAAATTTCCTAACCGCATGCTTACGTGTCCAGTTGTGTCATTCTGCACAGTCACTTGTTCCTGAGAGAGACCGACTCCAGACACTCCCTTCATGAAGTGCACCTGTCTAGATTTATTTTTGAAAAGATAAAGATTCTACACCACTCCAATGGTTTCTTTCATATCACGGAATTATTATTACTATCATCATTTTCCCTTTCTTGAAGTCGTAATTAAGGGTTCAAAGTGTATTCATTTCTCTAGTTTAAACTGTATTGTATAGCACCTATTTCATCTCCAAGTTACTGCTGTGCCAGAAAATGACAACAAACTACTGAAATTTAGTAAAGTAGAAAAGGAAACTGGCTGTACAAATCCTACAACTCCTATTAGTTTACATCTGTACCAACAAAATTACAAACCATATATGTCCAAAAGTCTGCCACACAGCTTTGCGTGAATAATGAGAATAATTCTAACATCTGTGACTAATACTTCAGAAATGAGAGAGTCTGGTTACCATTCCTGAGCTGAATATTGAACATAAAAATATTGATTTGCTCCTCATTCTCACCAGAACATGGACTTCCGCCATGAACAAGAAGGTCTGTCTTACTGAAAGGATTGCTGCCTCTGACCCCCTTTCCTGCATCCTTTTGTGTTTATCTAATTCCATCCTCCAGATACCAAAGATGCCCTTTCACAAAGTTTGCAGTTGCTTGTCATGCATGACCTTCTCTTCTGCCTGTTCCTTTCTTTGCCCCTGGAAAAAGAGAAGAGATGAGCGGAGAGCAGTAGTTTACTGCCTTTCCCAGAGCCCATGCAAGCTTCGCGCTCTCCCTAGAGCAGCTCAGAGAAGGCGAAACGCCTTTCTGATAGACTGTGTTTCCACCCTTAGAAGTCCTCCTTGTAACTAAATAATACAGTAAATGTAATTTTAGCTTCTTAAGTATGATTCCAGCCAACAACCCAGAAAACACTGGAAGAAGTTAATTTAGATTTATTATGAACTATTTTTAAAGATACTATTTTAGTTATTGTGATAGTAAGACTTTTTGCAGAGTCCCGTCCTAGAGTTCAGTGACTATTTTTCTTAACAATTTCTCTAAGTTTTAGAATATTAAAAATAACAGTACCTAAAATAAAAGTAGACTATTTAAATTTTTTTTTCTGGCAAATGATTTTTCCTTCTGTCAAAAATCATTTGATTTGCAAGAAATAATTATTAAATTTTCCACTGGAATAATTTTGTGGTAGTGCTTTCCTATAAAGGCAAAATTAGTACTCCATATTTTTTCTATAGAACTTTTGTAATTCATGATATTAAAATATAACACCAATATGACAAAATAGGTATGACAGAAGTATGAGTGAAAGAAAGGACCAAAATATATAAAATGAAAATAGTTACAAATGTAGGCACTCCTATCATTTCAAATTATCATTAGAGAAAAAGAAGTTACCACTTGTGCACATTTATTTTGTCTGTTAACTACAGCTCATGGGTTTTAGAATTTATTCAAAGTACGTCTCTATTCTAAACCCCTCTACAGACAGCTTTTGGGGGCTTACAAGACATTTCCTATCTTTAAATTTTAAATTAAAATGGGGCATTCTTTCAGAATTCCCAGGTAAATGATTTTTTTTTTTTTTTTGAGAGGTTTTTTCGCTATCGGGCGCGTGCGCTCGCCAGACAGACAGAGAGAGACATAGAGACAGAAAGCGAGAAATCACCCCACAGGGGGGAATGGTCATGCCACAATCCCTTCTCCTCCATTCTCCTCTCAGGATCTTGGGCACGCATGCACATGTGCCCGGTGTGAGTTTTAAGCCACCGGCTCCGGGACACGAACCGCAGTCGACTACGTGGGAGTCCAGCGACATAGCCATTACGCTAACTGCTGGTTCCCATCAGGTAAATGATTTTTAATGAGTAGGTTACTTGATACTAGGTTTAACTTTATACCTACTTTTATTTGCCAGAGACCAAAACAAGAGAGAAGTTCCCTCTTAGTTCCAACCTCTTTTCCTTACAGTGATTACGTTTAACGTATGTGCCAATCTTATGAGATGTTTGTATATGATTTAGGTGTCCAAACAAATTACTAAGGTTATGTATGTTAGCTTATTTCACATGATGCATTCTCCAATACTAACTTAGCTTTTCTCAAAGAAAGAATATTGAAGTTTCCCAAGTTAATAAACATATCAACCTAAGTATTCACACCTATTTGTAGTACATTCCTTACATTTTGAGATTATTTTAAAATCTATTTGTAAAATACTCCTTATAAATTGATTAGAGGAATCCTATCACTAAAAGAATAAGATAGTTGTAGTTTACTAAATTACTATGAAGTAATTATAGAGAGGTGCTATGCACCTCCTTTTCTATTCTTCTTTCTATTAAATTACAATGAATCAGAAAAAAAAAAAGCAAGTGGATAGTTAGAACAGTATTTCCAAAACAAAAGTCATAATGACCAGAGAGAATACTGTGGTTTTTGAGTAGAAATTCTGATTCTCTGATGCTAAAACTGTCACAGCTCGTGAGTGACAGGAGCAGGTGCTGCACTAGCTCTGCCCACTGAGTCACACAAAGCCCTGTTTTTCCATGTTTTTAAGTATAAGGAGACTTTCTACTGGTAAACATTAATTGGGAAGTAAGTTTATTTTACATGCTATTTTGAAGTTGTAGTGTCTTTCCATTTGTTTGTACAATCTATTTTTGTACACTGAATACTGCCCTATCTCCCCTATTAGAGAACAATGCAGACAACGCTGCTTACTATGCCTAAGTATCTTACAGACAATGCTGCTTACTATGCCTAAGTATCTTACAGACAACGCTGCTTACTATGCCTAAGTATCTACGCTGTAAAGATTACACAGATTGCGGGACCAGCAGTTGGCAAAATGGTTATGTCACTGGACTCCCATGTAATTCTCGAACCCAGTGGCTTAAACTCATGCCGGGTGGTGTGCTTATGTGCCCAAAATCCCAAGAGGAGATGGGATTGTAGCGTGGCCATCCCCCCAGGGGGTGATTTCTCACTTTCTGTCTCTGTCTCTCTCTTTCTGGCAAGCACATGCACCCTATAGCAAAAACTTCTCAAAGCAAAAGATTACACAGATTGTATTTAAATTCATCCATCATAATATATATGAGGAAAGAGAAATATTATTCAGAGAGTAAAGATTATCTGCTAAAATAGATTATTACTATTAATTTTAACAAGAACTAGTTGTATGTGTATAATTAAGAATATATAAATAAATAATAAAGTCAGAAACTAGGTACGAAGGTTGAGTTAAAACGTTCAGTCTAGTTCCTGTGAAGCTACTGACTAAACTACGAAAAGCAGGTAGAAAGCAGTAGTTGGGGGACCAAGCTTTATTTTTCAGTTAATCCTAAACAGGCACTCCACTTGTCGCTAGGCTGCCTTCTATCTAGCTGAACTGTAGCTGTGATCCTGACAATAATGCCTTCAACCTAAGAAAATAAGAAAGAAATTGTTCCTACAAAGTAACCACAATCTGGATATAGAACATTCTTCAGCATGGATTCAGGACCCTTCATGGCATGATCTTGATCTGTCTTTTCAGTGTGAGTCACTGACCGTGCTCTTTGCACTCCAGGTAGATGGAGAGGCGTTCCACGGAGTCTTCACACCCGTGGGCCCCTGCTCATGCCTCTCCTCATCCACTCATGGCTCCCAGATCTCTACTTTCACTCACAATAAAGGGTTAATTCAAATGGCATCATCTCTGTCATTTTTTCCAGCCTTCAGATCCCAAATCACTCGCGCACTTGTCCGATCACATTTAACCCTTTGTTGATGCAGATCCTATAGCAACTGAGATTGTCTTCTGTGGGAAGCTGCACACCAGCGAGTCTGCCGAGGTTTCTCAGAGAGCAAACAATTACCGTGATTGGTTCCCTTCCAAAAACCTGACCTTTGAAACCTTGCTCTGATTGGCCACTAGAATCCCTCAAATTTGCATATCCGGCACCTCATGATTGGTCCAAAAGCAACCAATCATAACCCATCATTAACAACCAATCACGGCCCACCGTTTACAACCCACCAGAGTGTATATAACCACGATGCCTGGCCCACAGTAGCCAGACGACACAGACGACCGAGAAGACTACAACGACCAGGACGACAACGACGACGACCAGGAAGACGACAATTGAAAAACCTGAAGAGCTGAAACACCGCGCAGTCTCCAGACGACCCTGAAGATCCTGAAGAGCTGACACTGCATCGTCTCCAGACGACTTGGGAGACCCTGAAGAACTGTAACACTACATAGTCTCCAGACGACCCTGAAGAGCTGTGACACCGCGTCGTCTCCATGCTGCTCACAGTAGATGACGTGACACTGCGTCGTCTCTGTGCTGTACCGTACTGCCCACAATAAACGGACGACACTGTCGTCTCCGTGCTGTAACACTATGCCGCTTGTCCCGGCTCTCACTCCTTCACTCAGGAAACCTGTTCGGCTGTCCCCCCGGGTCGGGACAGTCTTCTACATTAATGTGTTTGCTTCTCAAAGGAAAGGACTAGGCGCTAGTCTTCTGTGCTCTTTTTAGCACCTAAGCCCAGTGCATTGCAACGTTCAGAATGTACGCTGAATCGAATTGAAAGGAAATCATTGTGATGGTTAATTTTATGCATCAACTTGACTAGGTCACAAGGTTCCCACATATTTGGTTAAAAAATTATTCCAGCTGTGTCTGGAAGGGTGTTTTTGAATGACTGCCTTTTCCTATATGGTGGCCTCATCTAATTTGTTGAAGGCTTGAATGAAACAAAAAAAGGCTGAGAAAGAGAGAATTTGCATTCTCTTCCTAATGTTCTTCAAACTGAGACATCACTCTTCTCTTGCCTTCAGACAGGCACCTTAGTCTGGTAGTTACACCATTGACTCTCCTGGTTCTTTTGGACTCTCCAGGCTTTTGGACTCAGACTGGATCCTTCTCTCTCCCTCTCTCTTTCTCAATCACTCTATCTATCCACCCTGCTGGTTCATTTTTCTGGAAAATCCAAACTAATACAATTATCAACTATTCATTTGGGCATGATAAAAATTTACTACTCCTGAATCTTGTCCAAAGACCCATTTTTAAATTAATGTTTTCTTCCTATTTTTTATAGGCCTACAATAAAATATTATCTTTAAAAAAGAAATGGGAACTTTAAAAGCAATAATTTAATTATTGAAAACTTTTTTTGGTCATTAAACAACTACTTTGCAAACTAAATTTACAGATGCTAAGGAAATTTGGTTTGTCTATTTCATGGTGCCATTTAAAATAAGGATAAGTTACTTAATGGCCACATTGGGGCAGGGGGAATGCCACATAAAAGTGATGAAATTCACCCTTTTACCTCTGTGCCAATGGCTCATGGTATTCCTAAAACGAGAGGAAGGAAATAGTTATCCTTAATTATGTCGTGTTCAGTTGTGTCATTAAAAGCATTAACCTGTTTTTAGCAAGGCTGTTTTTAGATAGTCTATCTTTACTAAGCAAATGGTGCTTGCTCTTTTGGCAGTCTTTTAGTGTGTGGGTGGAAAATAATTGATTATCTGCAAGTCATTAACACTAGAGAAGATGAACATGTAATGTGTATACACACACACACATACACACATATATATGTATATATATTCATCTTGATTTTCAATAACTAAGAAAGGAAATGTTTAATATAACTTATGGATAGGTGCATTGTGCTTAGCCTAGCTCTTCTGGAAGGGTGTACATAGAAATCTGTATCTTATGACTCCAGGGTTGTCAAAAGTGTTTGTCTGGAAAATATTGCTCTTCATAGCCTATTCTTAGTATTTTACAAAGCCAACAGCATATTACTGAGTCTAAGAGGAGATACAATAATAATTAAAAAAAAATAACAGGTTTTACTTTGTTTTATGGACTATGAACTATGGATGATCATGGCAAGCCAGCATAGGTTCATTATATCAAATGTAGCACTCTGGTATTAGGTGTTGAGAGTGGGGGAGCTCTGGATGTGTGGGGGCAGGAACTCTGTGCTTTCTGCTACATTTTGCTATGAATCAAAAACTATTCCAAAAAAAAAGTATACGTTTTTTAAAGGAGGGGGGATGATTTTAGAATGAACTCTTCAGAGAGAGTCACCATGCATCACTGTAAAGTGCCCTCCCGTACAGTGCCTGGCAGGCCAACCCAGGCGTGGTCTCTCTTTCCAGATGTTCACAAGGAGCAGAGGATACCTCTTAGTGCATGCGCCAAGGACAAGACGCACAGGGGCCAGATGACTCTACACTCTAAGCCAGAGAATCGAGAATGAATTACAGTAAAGGAGAGATGGAGACAGAATGGAACCTATCTCCTAGGAACTTTCTGGTTCCTCTCAAACGTATTTTAAAAATATTATCTTTCAGGGTTGGGTGGTGGCACAGTGGTAATGGAACAGCTCCACATAGGAAAGGTCCTGGGTTCGTGACCAGGGACTTCCGTGAGCATACTCGGTACCCAGACGTGTGACTATGACAAGAGCCAGCTGAGACTGGGGATGGGCTATGACATGAAGCCCCTGTGGGGAGAACTGTCTCTCTGTCTTTCTCTTTCTGTTTCTCTCTTTCCTTCTCATGGAAGAAATAAATAAATTAACTTTTTTAAAAGTTACTTTTCTTCCCTTTAATACTGTTCTTTGCATGTTTCTCTCAAATACTGAAAATGAGAAGGGAGGATTCTAGGCTCCACACAGGGCAAAGTGGGAGAGGGGCTGAGGAGAACGAAGAAGGTGTAGTTGAGATCCAGAGTGCTGTTAAATTTTTAAATCCATCTCCTAATTATAGCCCTCCTGACACTTTCTGTTTCTGAGCTCCATCAATGTATGGTGGAAATGACCTCAATACATTTCGTTAACTAGATCTCAGATTTTTTTTTTTTCTCCTTCTGTAGTCACTTAAGCAAAGCATCTCTCAAGTCCTGTAAAAGGTGAGGTCTCCTTGAGTCTGAACGACTCTCTAGGGGGTTGAGGGTCATGTACCTGTGGTTAGTACAACAGATGGAATGCGGCAAGCTGGGCTGTGGGCTCTTGGCTTAGTGCCCCGTGCTGTGAGGACAGTCGTTGAATCCGGGGGGGTGGGGGGGGCTCCTTCCAGTTCGACTCTGTCATCTCCAGGGCTCTCGGCTGCCTGAGAGAGCTATGAGTCACTGCTACAAAAATGTGGGTAGATCAACTGTACATCATCAAGAAGTGATTTTAATGATAATTATGGGTTTTTCTATCATCTTCGGAAGATTTTGTTCATTCTTTTTATATTTATTCCATTTATTTAAATTTATTTACATTTATTTCTTTTTAAAAATAATTATTTAATTCGATTCATTATTATTATCATTTTCTAATTTGCTACAGGCACTCGCCAGAGAGAGACAGAGAGAGATAAAGAGTGAAAGCAAGGCACCAGGTCTGGGACTCGAACCACAGTCAGCCATGTTGGAGTCAGTGCCTTAATCACCACACCATCTGCTGGTCTCCACATTTATTTCTATAACAAAGAAATGGTGGACCTTCTTCTTAGAGAAATGAAAGAAAGAAAGGAGAGTTCTTGGGCTTGGAGGGGCATGGCGGTGATGCAACTGAGCTCCATGGGCAGACACTGTGTTCTCACCTGAAACTTCTGAGCATACTAGATATCCACAGCCCCTATCCAGGCAGGTTAGGGGTCACAGCCTGAAGAGCCTATTGGGGGTGCCTCGCTCTTCTCTCTCTCACAAATCAATAAATAAAGGAGAGCTCCTTGTTCGTACATTTATTTCTTCTGCTTTTATCCTAGTTACAATAGAACCTTGGTACTAAAATTGATATATTTACCAAATAACCCAGTAGTCCAGAGAGAACATAATGCATGCTTCACGAATAAGCCAAAGTTGCTGGGGTGGATGAGGTGGCCATATTTATTGGGTGTTTGTTCTATGCTAGGCTGTTCATAAGGCACTATTCACTTATTTCTTTTTTTTTTTTTTGGAGAGGTTTTTGCTATAGGGCACATGTGCTCACCAGACAGAGAGAGACAGAGAGATAGAAAACGAGAAATCACCCCCAAGGAGGGATGGCCACGCCGCAATCCCTTCTCCTCCATTCTCCTCTTGGGATCTTGGGCATGCACACACACATGCCCGGAGTGAGTTTTAAGCAACCGGGTCCAGGATGCAAACCGCGGTTGACTACGTGGGAGTCCAGCAACATAACCATTACACTAACTGCTGGTCCCTACTTATTTTTCACAGCCACTCTGATGTTACCCTCTGCTTTGGATAAACAAAAATTAGAGATGAGAAATAAGAAAACTATACAAGTTTACACAGTTAGTAAAGAAAAAATTGTGATATGAGCTTATTTGCTGTTTCTTTTCTTTTTTTTTTTTTAGGTCTTTTCCATAAAGCACATGCACTTGCCAGAGAGAGACCGAGAGGAAAAGTGAGACATTACTCCCCAGGGGGAAATAACCACTTTGCAATCCCTTCTCCTCCATTTTCCTCCTGAGATTTGGGGCATGCATGCACACACACACACACACACACACAAACACACATACAGCATGATTTTCAAGATGCCAGGTTTGGAACTCAAACTGCAATCAGCCAAGTGGGAGTCCAGGGCCTTAAACACCATGCCACCAGCTGCCCTCCACTTACTTATTCTTAATACCAAATTTTTGACAGAAAAAAAAAAAGCAAAATGGAAGAACTGGAGGGGTGGGGAGAGAGGGCTGAAAACAACAATAAAAAAGCAAATACACTGATATGATAAACTATAAGTATCGAGTAATCAGTGATTTTTCTATAGCAAAACTAAACTTTAAAGATAGGAAGAAAAGTTGGGACATAAACACATAGAGAGACCTGAAGAAAAGGATTTTCCTCAGAGAATTGTCCCCCTTCAAATGAAGAGAAGGAAAGGACGAGAGCCGTGGTCTCCTGGGTAGCAGGGGGCAAATCCTCCTTGCACTAGGAAAGCAGAGCAACAGGAAGAAATGCTCCATATGGCTCCTGGGCAGGACATCAGCTCCCTTCACCCAAAGCTTTGCCACGAACCATGGCACTGAGCTAACAGAGATATGCAGAGGCCGTGGGAGCCAGAACGACCACTGTCCCGGCAGCCACCTGCACGGATTCATGACCTGCAGCCCCAAGGGCCATTCCCAACTCCTTGGCATTAGGTAAGACCTCAAGACCACAGCACTGTATGAGTAGAGAAACCCCCATAAAGTTGGGGTGCAGCGATTGAAACAGGTTTTTGTTCATCTAGTAAATCTGTACTAGATTCAGAAATAGTAGACTATAAAAATAAAGTCACATGGAAGTGGTTTTGATTTCATGGACTGAGATTTATACCAATTTTTAAATTTTATTTTATTTATTTCTTCTTGGAGTGAGAGAGAGAGAGACAGAGAGAGGCATGCCCCCAGCAGGGTGCGAGCAGTGCTGTCCCTCCAGCCTCAGTCAGTCCAGGTCGCGTACCCATCAATGCACACCTGCGTTGAAGACACACTGGGGCCGCTCCATGACGTCCAGCATGGCAGAGATGGTGCTGCGGCCGCGCCACTGCCTGGCCCTGAGACTCACACCCATCACACCAGTATCGTGCCTGGGCGCTCTGTCTTGACATCCTTCTGCTTCTCGAGTCCACATCAAAATGACTGTCAAGTCCTACATGTAAGCAAGCGTTTCTAACCACTCATGCTGTCTCCATCTTGACTACTACTTTTTTGGCTCATCTCCCTGAATTGCTGCACTAATTCCCTGACCAGCTGCTTCCAGTCCTATCATCCTACAAGTAGTAAAATACACAGAGCATTTTCTCACAGTGGTGTTTTCCTGTTTCATACCCTGCAGTGGTTTCTCCATTTGTCACAGGGTCAACATGACCCAAGGACCTACCATGAACTGGTGCTTCCATTCTTCCCCGGTCTTCTCCAGCCTTACCTGCCCCTACATCTGTCACCTTGGTTTCTTCTCCAGCAATGTTGAACAGCCATAATTTTTTATATAGTTTCATGTTTTTTGATCATGCTGTTCCCTCTGCTTACAATAACTTTGCCTGTGTAATTTCTTATTTTATTTATTTTTTTAAGGAATTCAATTCAGGTACTTCTTCTGTTTTTTTTAAGGAATTCAATTCAGGTACTTCTTTTTGTAAAGTCCCCAATCTTGCTTTAGCTCACATCCTATAATACTGCTGCGATTTGTGAAATAATTGCACATAACTTTCGTTTTGTATTCTGTGGGTATCTGACTATGTATTTTTCTCTGTCCACAAACTGGGCACCTCAAAGGCAGGAACTATGAGCACTTAATCCCTAAGTCTCTATTCTATTGCCTTGAACAACTCCCGATCTATAATGGGCATTTGATTCATATTTGTTCAACTGAATACAATCAGCTGCCTAGAAATCTGGCAACACTTCAGGGATCTTTCATCAGGAATCTAATTTTAGAGAATCCAGATGTTGCCAAGCAAGCAAATTAATGTGCCAGTAATTCTTCGGGGACCATAAATGTATACTTTGTCTGATGAGTTTAAGGATTTATAAGATGCTGCTTTACAGAAGGGGATATCTAGAGCTGTTCCTGGAGAGAGAGACACTTCACTTGTGGGATGTGTCCCCAGATCCATGTACAGTTATATATCATGATGACTTGGTATTCACGATCATAACAAAAGCAAGAGTCCTGTGCCTTTCCACAATGTCTCATCCAGTGCAAAGCTTTCTCTTATACCTGACGGCTCTGAAGGATACACCAGGTAGGCATTAGTATCTCCACTTTGGAGGTAGATAGCTCAGGTTCTGAGAGATCCAGGGTGTGGCCTAAGATCTCAAGCCTATTAAACTGCAGAGCCAGGATTTAACTCACTTGTTAATCTTTGACTCATGCTGTCTATCAGAACTGAAGTCAACAATCATGTTTTTCAGAGAAACTGGGAATTTCCCTTTTCAACCCACTTCTAATTTCAAAACTAGATGCAGGATACACCTACATACCATTGCGTTGAGGTTCTCCAAATCAGTTAAAATTGAGTCGATTTCTAGTAAGTAAAGGAGTACCAGACAATAATTACTACTGAACACCTAAAGGCAATGGAATGGATAGCTGTTTTCAAACCTGAGCGCAAGGCTGGCAAAACAAAATTGGGAAGAATAAAGCCAAGCCTTTGGGGGACTTCTTGATCTCATTTTCTCGGTGTCCTCTCAAACTCACCACGCTACATGATAAACTTAAAGCAACTAATCTCTTGATAAATCTGTTCTCTGCTCCCATCTTGTTTCCTGTCACAGCTCTAAAGTACCATGAGGGTGGCATTAATATCTCAGTCAGCCTCAATAATTCACTCAATAGACATGAACTGAATGCCAATTGCACACGAAGATTATGATGCACTCTGGCCTTATGAAGAGGAGTTAAGACATATCAAGGCTCAGCTCTTGAGTGGATCAGAGTCCAGTGGAGAAGGTACTCAATAACAGAAGGGACAACCCTGCAGGTCCAGAGGATGTGACATCACAGTGACAGCCCAAAGAAGGAAATAATCAGTAAAACTTAGAGAATTCTAATGACACATCAGAGATGTACGTGACCCTTGAACTTCAAATTCACCATATCTTACAAAGCACATGGCACATAGTAGGTGGTCAAGAAATATGTTCTGATTGATGAATGATGTAATCTGTTCCAAGTTACTTAAACCTTGCTAAACTCCAATCATTACAGTCCCTCTCGTGGAGCCATTAACTTTGTAGTTTCACCTGAGTTTGAGGAATAAACAGTTTCTCTATCACTGAAACTTCAAGTATCTGCAAAAGAAAGGGCAGGATGATCCAGGTAGGACAGCCTTCCCAGTATACTAACAGTCACCTCGCATGCTGATAATTGCAAGGTATTAATCCCTGACTCACGAGTTTTTCACTCTCAATGAATGGTTTGTGCTATTCCAGGGGTTTGAGTGCCTCCTACACAAAAGAGATCTGTGTCTTCTTGCTTGATTTAGGTCTTTTGTCTACACTAAGTTCTAGGATGAAAAGTGTAGTAAATAGAGGTTCTTCCCACCCACCCATTTCTCAGGCTAATGAGTCAGTGCAAAACAATGAAAGATTGGTGATTATTTAAGAGACCCTGTGATCTCTTAGAGTTGACCACAAAATTAAATATAGCTCTTTTCAGTAAAGGCCGGTAGACCCAATTAACTGTCACCTATTATATTTTTCTCTTGTGGCTCATACTCTCTAAATACCTGTTTTAAAGCAGATCTTTTTGTAATTTAAAAATAAATAAACTGAAGGAGAGAAAAAGCAATTCTCATTTTTAAAAACTTTGCGTTTCTCCAAATGAAACCAAAAACTTTTGAGAATATGCATTTGTGGCTCCAGGAAATTCAAACAAAAATTGTGTTTGAAGACTTTGGTAAATCCCCAATGGAACTACGGTCTTCTGCAGCAAATGTGAAATACTTCCTGCCCTTTGGGTATATTTCTTTTGCTTAGTTCCTCACTTAAGGATTTCCTAGTGGTACCGGCTCTAGTGCTGTACACTAGTTCCCTGATATAAATAAGTCTGCAAACTCAGCTGACATACACACACTGCACTAGAAGCTTAAATACTAACATTAAATAATCCCTTATTCATCATTTTCCTGCATCCTCCCTTTCCCCCTTTCTTCCCCACCCACCCCAAGTTCCAAAGTCTGAACAACAGTGATAAAAAGACTGAAATATTAGTGATATTTTGGAAGAAAGAAGAGATGAAATCCAGATGGATAGAAACCTTTATCTGATTCTTGTAAACACAACCACATTTAACTACTGCATTAATTTCTTTCAATGGTTTCTCTGTTCTTTTAGTTTGATGACTTCTGCCAAAATATCTTTCCAAACATGGTAAAAGGCATTCTTGTAAAATAATTAATATAGTACTTATGCAGCAAAAAGCTTTATAAAAACATTCTTCTTACCCAGAAAGTTTATGTGAAAATCTAAAATGTTAACTTGTTCAGCATTACAAGTTAAGGCAATACTACTATTACCCTAAGCCAGTAAGGTAAATAATGGGCAAAATAGCGCTATTTTCAGTTTGCAAAAGTTAAGATGATTTGCTCAAAATCAAAATGCAAGCCAATGATAAAACAACCAGAGTGTTCATTTGCTTCTTTCAGGAGCAAATAAGGATTCACTGGATATCATTCTATGGTGAGAGAATTCAGACAAAATTCAACTGATTTAGAGTAGCAGTCAGCTATGTATCCACTTAATGTAACAAAAAATGGTAATGAAAGACAAATAAAAAAGATCAACAGTTTAGTTCTACTTTGCTACATGTTTTAGCTTATGGCCTAAGGCAAATTACTAAATCTCCATTTAAAAAAAACAAGTGAATAAAACAACAATGACAAAACATGAGTATAGTTATTACTTCACTGAAAATCTCATTGGGTTTTCAAGAGATGCTAGACCCATTATCTGCCAAGTGTGCATGACCCTTCACATATGTATCTTCATAGATGATAGACAGTAAACCTAAACTCATTTTTTAAACGTTTATTTCTCTAAGTGAGATGAAGAGAGACAAGCACTCTCAGCCGGGTCTCACACAGCAACCTCTCCCCCCAGCTTTCCCCACCCCACCATTCTAGCCTGCAGGGGTCATGAGCACATGCACCTGGCATATACAGGTAGACTGGGGATCTGAATCCAAGACCTTCCATATAGATTCAGTGTCACTTGAGCAGCATATGTTTACTTCTAACCCTTAAGACTGATAGAATAGAGGAACCAGCTCGTGGCATGGTGGTTAAGGTGCTAGACACTCTCACATGGCTGACCATGGTTTAAGTCCCAGACCTGGTGACTTGCTTTCTCACTTTCTCTCTCTCTCTCTCTCTCTCTCTCTGGTTAAATTAAAATAAATGAATGAATGAATAAAATTAAATTAAAAAATAATTATTAACAAATACCATTTTAAAAAAAGACTGAATAAAATAGAAACAGGATATATTTATAGAAAGGATGGTAAAGACTTACTGAACACTTAGTATAAGCCAAGTGCTGAGTACTCTACAGCTATTAATTTATTAATGAATGAATGAATAAAATTAAATTAAAAAATAATTATTAACAAATACCATTTTAAAAAAAGACTGAATAAAATAGAAACAGGATATATTTATAGAAAGGATGGTAAAGACTTACTGAACACTTATAAGCCAAGTGTTAAGTACTCTACAGCTATTAATTTATTATTCCTCAGGATGATCCTAATTAAGTAGATACTTCAAGATCTTCATTAACAGATGAAGAAACCGACGTTAACAGGTTTTTGTTTTTCTATTCTCTTTCTGTTAGAAGAATTTCTATGTTTAGATATGGGTGACAGATTTTCAGTCATTCACATTTTAACAATCAGCTCTTCCTCCAAAAATGTGGGGCTAAAGTTTCAGGTAACAAAATGCTAAATTTTACTTGTTGGCTTTATTTCAGAAATTTCTCTCTCTCTCTCTCTCTCTCTCTCTCTCTCCAAAGACTATTTACTTACTGAATTTCAGTAATTCACTGAATACACAGACATAGAAGAATGACTAAAGGATATAGAACAGAACAAATGGTTGTGAATACCAGATACAGTGTGGGAAGAGGGTGGGTGAAGTAGAGCATGAGGAAGGACATTAAGGAGAAAAATCGAGAGGCAGGTTATTTATGGGACAAAGAAATGGGTTATTATCTACTGAAGATAACGTTATAGTATTGTTAACTGGACTGGTGAGAAAAGTACAGGTGTCGGAATATTTACTTTGCAAGCTAAGTAATACGTGATTGGGTGTATTAAAGAAATTAAAATTTAAAAAATTAAAGGAAAAAAATTTTTTAATGAACTGATTTTCAATTTTTTAAGATAAAAGTTAATTCAAATGTATTTATACTATTGTGACATGGAAGAATGATTTTCTCTAGTTTAGGAAATAAAAAATATACTTATCCCATTAAGAATCAAGTTCAAGGGCCAGTAGAGGTTAGCGGGTTGGGTCCCCCATGGCTTACTGTGTGGTTTGAGTCTGAGACCCGGCAGCTTGAAAATCAAGCTGAGAGCGTGTCTGCCCAAAATCCTGAGAGGAGACTAAGGAGAGGGGGTTGTGGTGTGGTCACCTCCCCTTGGGGAGAATTTCTCATGCCACCCTCCCCCCCTTCTCTGTCTCTCTGGTGAGTGCACATACCCTAAAGCAAACAAAAGAAAAAAAAGAATTATGTTCAATCGATAATCCCACATTACCACACACTTTTTCTGTGTTTGGAAAATGTACAAGTTGTTTATAGCAAAAAAAAGACTCCACTGATTTCAGTTAATGTATTATTATACTTGGCATCAAAGTTCTGAATTGAAAATGTTTCTTTTTACTTATTTTAAGGTCCCTAATTTTATGCTATTTAAATGGCCAGATATTCAGAAAGTTTGAAATGAATATATTATGTTCTATAATAGTCTATTTTAAAAAAATATTAACTAGGTGTGGTGGCAGTTCAGATCAGCCTGGGCAACATAGCAAGAATCTGTTCTAAAAATTAAAATAAAATAGGGGCCAGTAGGTGGTGTAGTGGTGAAGGCATTGGACTCCCACGTGGCAAACCATGGTTCAAATCCCAGACCTGGTGGCCTGAAAATGACACTGGGTGTGTGCATATGCATGCCCAAAATCCCAAAAGAGAATGGAGGAGGAGGGACTGTGGATGGCCATCTCCCCAGGCGTTGATTTCTCACTTTCCCTTCCACTTTCTCTCTCTCCTCTCCAGCAAGTGTGAGTGCTCTATGGAAAACAAACAAACAAACAAACAAACAATAAAAAACCTTTAAAGTAAATAAATAAATAAATAAACAAAAAGTATGGGAAACATTAGGATCTAAAATTTAGGACCCAGCTTGAGGTAGCACATGCTGGTAGATGCTGCAACTTGAGAGGCTGAGGCCACATGGGAGCTTGGGTTTGATTCTTGGCTCACTCTGAAAACCTGGATTTCTTGCTTCTCAAAGGACTGAGGCAGGAGGATTATGATATTGTGACATAGTAAAACCCTGTATAAATTATATATATTTACACACACACACACACACACACACACGGGATTACACCAGTACTGACTTGGGACCCTTAGACACAAAGTTCAATCAGTTAACCTGCATGTATTCAAGAACAGTTGTAATGAGCTCAATATTGTGCTAAGTGCTACGAGCACTATAAAAATTTTTAAAGCACCTGCCCTTCTGATCTTATAATGGAATAGAGAAATATTATTTATGAACATGAAATTATTTCAGAACTACACTGAAGTCTATACAATGAAAGGTTAGCCCTAAAGGCATTAGCCATAAATAGAATGAGGAGACAAGAATCTGGGCTGGAATAAGTTTTTGGATACATGTAAATTTTATGTCATCTAATTTGACAGTCTCCAATAGAAATACATTCTAATATTTTCCGATCAGAACTCATGCATTCTATAAACATTTTTAAAAATCTATTATGTGCTAGGCTCTATATAATGCACTGGGGGAGTACAAAGGTAATTAAGCTAATAAGCTATGCGGGAAAGAAAAAACAGTACAGCAGTAAGTATCATACAAGCCATAATGTGTGAATTGCAGGGAAGGGCTTATGGGATTCTGGGAAGGGAGAAATCTACTTCCAATTAAAGTAGAAAAAGGAAAGTCAAAAGCCATTTGGCTGGAAACTTGAACTGATGGCAAAGATGTTTTTGAGCATAACTAGGAAAAGATACACCAAGGAAAAAAGAGTAAGGGCATAGGTACAGGGGTAGGAAATATAAACTGATTTAGGGATCTGAGAAGGGAGAAATTAGGGTGACTCATTTCCATTCCATGAGGGAGAAATTAGAATAAGCAGAGAATTCTGTTCTTTGCTCACCAACTCCCAACTCTCACATGTCCCCAGAAGAAATGTATGTGCAGAGGCAATGACCAACCAAAGAATGATTTTTATGTCTTTAAGACTGTGACTCCAAACTCTAAAGTAATCTCATAGTGTACTTACTAAGTTGGTCTAGATAAAGAATTCCTTCTTGGGATCAGCAGTTGGCATAATGGCTATGTCGCTGGACTACCACGTAGTCAGCTGCAGTTCAAGTCCCGGACAGACGGCTTAAACTCACACTGGGCGCATGTGCGTGTGTGCCCAAGATCCCAAGAGGAGACTAGAGGAAAAGGGACTGTGGTGTGGCCATCCCCTCTGGGGGGATCTCTCGCTTTCTGTCTCTCTGTCTCTCTGCCTTTCTGGTGAGTGCATGTGCCCTATAGCAAAAACCTCTCCAAAAAAAGAAAGAATGCCTTCTCCTAGGCTAGAGGCAGCCTGCAGCCTAGTGCCAAACTATGCAGAACAATGTGCTCTTACCGTTGGCTAGAAGTTGCCTTTCTAGCAAGGATTTTTGGCACAGAGCAGGCTTATTCAGTTACTTTAGGATGGCTACATGCCTGGAAAATGAAGTTCATGGGTATCCCTTACCTTAGCCAATTCATTCATTCAACACGTATATTAAACAGTCACTATTCAGTAGACAGTCATATAAAAGCCCCCACGATACACAAGTGAACGAAACAAAAATCCCAAACACTACGTAGTGATGTTAAAATTTGTACCCCTAATAAAGACATGTGCACATCAAGTTTTTGTTATTTCTCTATAACTGAACTTACCCGTGAACTCTCATGCCTTCACCTTTCTGATCCAAAACATTTCATCAACTCCTCAGTGTCTGTGGGATGCTTGGCGAGATTGCCCTGCAGTTACAAGTGAACGATGTACCCTAGAGCAGCCTAGGAAACCCTACACTGAGCCGTAGGGTTGGGCCAGCCAGCTGCCCCAGCAGGAGAGACTGGGGAAAACATGGCAGCCACGCAGGTTTGGCCTGGCCTCTAGAGACTGTCAAGGCAAAGGATGAATGTTTCCAAGAACAAAATGTGGGCTCTTCCAGAAAGAGGTCTAACCTGGAACCATTTTATTTTGGACTCCATGTAAGGATAAGCAGACCAAAGAATAAAGTCTGTTAGAGAGGATGACAGAAAATCAAGGGTTAGTGAGGGAAAATGCATCACCTGTTTCATGAGAACTAATTTTGATAGTTTCAAGTGAAAGAAAATCTTTAAAAAAAATAAGCAAACAAAAAACCCCAAAAAACTCAAAAATAAGTAAATAAACAAACCCACCCAGGGGAGGAAGGGTCATCTGTAACCATCAGCTGAGTACAGAGGGAGTGCAATCATCTTATGTCAGCGGTGACCCTGTAAGAACAGCTGCCTCCCCATCTCTTCTCCCTCCCTCACCTTGCATTAACCCCAGTGGGGTCGGAAACCACAGTTACCCTGGTAGAGAGCAGGGAGTAGATGTGTCAGGCACCTCCACCCCTCAGTTCCTGCTTCCTGTCCGCAGATGTGCTCATCTGGGGCAAAAGAGAAAGTTGCACTTCATGTAAGGTTTGAAGTGTTGATGATCAAATGGGACTGGGCACAGTAACTGAACAGAGATGGTGTATTTATTTAAATTCATCAGAAAGAGACCAGCAGATGGCCTGGTGGTTAAGATGCTGGATTCCCAAGTGGCAGGCGATGGTTCAAGTCTCGGATCTGGCAGCTTGAAACTCATGCCAAGGCACATGTGCATGCATGCCCAAAATCCTTGGAGGAAAAGGGATTGCAGCATGACCATCCCCACTGAGGGATGATTTCTCACTTTCCTTTTCACTGTCTGTCTCTGTCTCTCCAGCAAGTGCACGTGCCTTATGGGAAAAAGAAAAAAGAAAAAGAAAAAAGAAAACTAAACCTCAAAAATGAATAAATGAACAGACTGACCATAAGATTTACTACCTAGAGTGATCCAAAATCATGGATTGTCCCAAATTTTCATTTAAGGGCAGCAAAGAGCAAGCATTCAATGGAAAGTGGGGGAACTGTGAAATCAGACCCTTTCCCATCCCATCGAAGGTAGTGTTCGCATGGAATGAGGAATTACGGGAACTGTGAAATCAGACCCTTTCCCATCCCTCAGGTGCAGCTGATTTGGCCTGCAGGGTTCCAAGTCAATCGAAGGTAGTGTTCGCATTGAATGAGGAATTATGGGAACTCAAGGCTTCTGGTTGGAGGCTGCCCTTCAGTCCCCGCTAGTCTCCCCCAGTTTTGGATACATATAAAATTTATGTCATCTAATTTGACAGTCTCCAATAGAAATACATTCTAATATTTTCTGATCAGAACTCATGCATTCTATAAACATTTTAACATTATCCAGCCAGTAATCTAAGAACAAGGGGGACAACTCAGCCAGGGGACCACACCTGGTTGTTGACTACAATGTGAATTCCTCAGAGCTGTGTGGCCCCATTAAGTTCCTGTGGGGCATGGTCCTCTCTGCAGCTTTTAAGGTAGCCTCACTTTTCTCCTTGTTTCAGCTCCCATCTGTGACCCGTATTGGGACCACAGAGAGAGCTGGATCTTCTTTGCTCCACCTGGACTGGGGAGACGAGTGGAATCTGCGTCCTCTTCCTCTCTCTCCCCCTGTGTGCCAGTCTATCTGTTCTCTCTTGCTCTCTCTCATTCTCCCTCAAACATCCTTTGAGGCTGCTTCCAAACAGGTCATAATATTTTTCCCTAGCAAAAAAAATGTCTGAACTTTGGAGTGCAAAGATTGCAACTTTGTTGACTATATACCACAGATTGGAGGGAGGTCCATAATAAGGAACATGGTGCTGAACCAGCAGGTATTTGCAGAGGGCCTTTTCCATGAGAGGCAATATAATAGGAGACACATCAATTTTGATACTGACAAAGAAATGAGGACGTCACTAAAAAGAAAAAGAACTAGCCATCTCTGTGTTGCTGTTGATATGGGAGAAAAATCAGGTGACTCAGAGCCTCTCACTTTGGGAGCTATGAGAAGGAGCATGCCAGAAACATACACCTAAAGCCAGGACGATGTGCCGATTTGAATTCTGTTTTGGGAGAGAAGAGTGGAGGTGTCAAAAGGACAGCTGGCAGGCTCTGGAAACGAGGCCTGGGCTCGGGAGGGAGGTCAGGACCAGCTGTCCACAGCTGGCAGGGGTGCCCAGAGCCGCCACTGGCAGCTCTGTGAGCAGATGTGAAAAACGGGGCGCCCCGGCCCCGCCACTGGCAGCTCTGTGAGCAGATGTGAGCACTGAGGGAGGGGAGAGTTGGAAGAGGAGGCTGAAGTCAGAACCTCTGGGAGCCTTATGTTAAGGGGAACAGGAGCAATAACAGAAATGGGAATGGGGAGATAAAAGAGATCTTCAGAGGCCAGCAGCTGGTGTGAAGGTTAAGGCAGCTGGAGCCCACATGGCCAAGCGAGTGGTTCAAGTCCTAAATTTGGCTTGAAAAATCACACGAGGTATTTGTGGATGCCTACCCAAAATCCAGAGAGAGGAGAATGGAAGAAAAGGACAGCAGCATGGCATTCCCCAGAGAGTGAGTTCTCTCTCTCTTTCTCTCTCAGTCTCTCTGGTGAATGCATGTGCCCTATAGCAAACTTAAAAAAAAAAAAAAAAGATCTTCAAAAGATTCATGGAAAATACATATTCTGGGAAAATCTATGCACAGATTTCAATTCTTTTTGGTACCAAAATGAATTTCTATTTTCATTCCATTTTTGTATGAACCTTTTAGAGATAGTATTAGAGCCACTTCTGTGACAGTTGCTCTAGAAAACTCCTTCCGGAAATTTCTTAGACTTTGGCAAGCCAGACTAATTTCTGCAATCCAATTCTTAATAGGCAGGTTAAGCACATGGTACATCCCAATGCAATGTCTTATTCTTACAATGAAATGTGTCCACATAAATTTAATTCCTATCTTTACCACAAATGATAGGTGTTTTCTTAAATCAATGTGCATTTCCTTCCCATTTTACCTAGGAATATGAAATCAACCCCTTTTGTCATCAACGGCACTGGAAAATATGAGAAAGTAGGAAAAAAGGAGAAAAGCTAATTTACGACTTAGTTAGAGATACCATGTGATTAAGTGATAGTTCTACTGACGCTGCAGGAAACAGAGGAGCTGTCAGAGAAGTAAAATGACTCAAGTATGATTTAGTTGAAGACACGATAAGCAACTTTCCCCTTTCCTGTATATTTATGCCAAGTAAATAAAACAAGTATTAATGGAGATGAGTGGGAGATGACACTGCGTTTAGAATGGTCTCATTATCACTCTCCAATAACTGAATAAAATAATAAAATACATTGCAGAAATTGAAAGAGATAATTCTAACAAAACTGGTATAAACACTGCTTTGAAAGCTTCAAAAGTCAAGTGTGAGGGCCTCAAAACGGATTTTGTTTGTTTATTTGTTTTTGTTTTTGGAGAGGTTTTTTGCTATAGGGCGCGTGTGCTCTCCAGACAGAGAGACATAGAGACAGAAAGCGAGAAATCACCCCCCAGGGGGGATGGTCACGCCACAATCCCTTCTCCTCCATTCTCCTCTCGGGGTCTTGGGCACGCATGCACATGCGCCCAGCGTGAGTTTTAAGCCACTGGGTCCGGGACGCGAACCGCGGTTGACTACGTGGGAATCCAACGACATCGCCATTACGCTAACTGCTGGTTCTCTCAGAAACGGATTTCTTTCTTTTTTAATTCAGAAAGCATCATTAATCTTCAAAAATCACATTCTCTAGTTTTACAGGCAGAAGTCAAATTAATCAATAATTAAATAGTGGATGGGGAAAGAGGAAATAGGGGCGGACTATTTAGACTTTTCCTTTATGAGGTGCAACACAATGAAGGAAATCACTAGAAATTCTAACTTAATATGGTAAAAGAATTGAGAAAATTTTTAAAAAATATTTGTAACACTGTGGTAATTTTTTAAATGTTTGATGATTGAGTGTTTGATTGTGTGGATGGAGCAGAGAACTGTGTGATGGAGACAGTGATGACTATGAGACTTACGTGTACTCTTCTAATCTTCCCAGCTTCTCTGAAGTCCACATGACTAGTTCTGGCCAATGGACTATAAGTAGAAATGCTGTGTATTGGGGCCAGCAGGTGGTATGGTGATTAAGGTCCTGCACTCCCACATGGCTGACTGCAGTTCAAGTCCCGGACCCAGCAGCTTGAAAATGACACCAGGTGCATGTGAATGTGTGCCTAAGATCCCAGGAGGAGAAAGGAGGAGATTGTGATGTGGCCATCCCCCTGAGAAGTGATTTCTCACTTTTCCTTTCTCTGTCTCACTCTGTCTCTCTCCAGCAAGTTCATGTGCCCTATGGAAAAATCCTAAAGAGAAAAGAAAATAAAAAGGAAGATGTGCATAAATTCCAGAGTGAATTCTCCATAATCTCTTTTCTATTGCCAGGGTAATGTTGATGTTTCATAGTGCTATAGTTGTATCACAAAATGGAGAGTCCTTGGATCCCCAATCTACCACATGAATTAGCTAGCTATTGCTGCGTAATAAATTAATTTCAAACTAACCTTTATTTTCTCAAAGTTTCTGTGGTTTCAAAACCCAGGCACAGCTCAGTGAGGCACTTCTGGCTCAGATTTTTCCATGACACTGCCGTGGCACTCCTTGCTCTCCAGGGCTGTTGTCTCCTCTGAAGGTTCAATGCAGTGGGGAATTCAATGACCAACACACTTATGTTTATGGGCAAGTGATGGTGCCCCGCCATGGCCTCTCCATAAGGTTCCCTAGACAGCAGTTGGCTTCCTCTGGGGTAAGTGATTCCAGAAAAAGTAAGGAAGCTTTACCAAGATAAAACCCACAGTTTTTTTATAACCTAATCTTGGAAGTGACTATTATTTCTGCAGTATTGTATTCATTATAAGACAGTCAGGAAGTCCAGTCCATACTTATGACTAGGAGATAACTCAAGGAGATATGAAAGGAGTAAATATACAAAGCAAATTACTGAGGGCCATTCTTATGCTACCCTACCACATCAGATGGAGAACACCCATTAACATGTAATTTTGTAGAAGAAAACAAACAACAACAAAAAACTCTGTTTTTGTTTCCTTTTGTCCCCCTATATTGTGATACAGTGCATGTGTGCACATGTGAGAGTGATGCAGAGAGGGCAAGAGAGAAAGAGAAATGTATGAGCACCTTCCAGAGGGTCTGGTCATGCCTCACTGCTTTCTTTCAGTCTTCCAGCCTGTCAAACCTTGGGCACTCACATCCAGTGTGTTTCAGGCTGAGTACGTCCGAGATTCAAACTGTTCACCAAGTGGGATCTGTCTTCTATTGAGCAGTGAATTACTCCAACACCATGGAGCTGGCCCATTTCTGGTTTCGAAGAAAGGATCGTGCTATGGTGCAATCCTCTGATCTCAGCTTCCCTGGAACTACACGAGTACAACACCACACCCGCATCTTTGTAGGTGGGGTCCCACTAGGTAGCTCAGGCCAGCCTCAAGCCCACACTCCTTCTGCCTCGGCCTCCAGAGGCCCTGGGATTACAGGCAAGCTTCACTGCATCTGGCCATTAGATTGGACCAGAAATCAACCCTGAGCTTCCTAGGTGTTCCCAACCTGCAAACCATAGCACCTTAGCTATGCGCCACTGAGGCTGGGCCAAGTCTTTGGTTTAAGTGATTGATATTTTGGGAATTGTTACTTCAGTATGGCCTCATCTATCACGACTAATGAAAGCTCTTTTATGCTCATAAAAGACCTTAAAAAATGCTAATATATTGCTTTAGACATGGCTATGTACACCTTTCATTTTTTTAAGAATTATTTTATTTGTTAGTATTATTTATTTTTTAATTTTACCAGAGAAAAAGGGAAAGTGAGAAAGCAAGCTGCCAAGTCCAGGACTCGAGCCACGGTTGGCCATGGGGGAGTCCAGTGCCTTAACCAGCACACCCCCTGCTGGTCCCAATATACCTTTCATTTTTCAAGGTTATTCTTAGATGGTGTCAAATAACATTAGGGCTCCTAAATGATGCCAGTGTGATAGCATCTTTTTCCGTGGTGATTATCTGAGGCTGCCTGCATGTACGACTGTTAAAACATGCCTAGAGACTTTACAAACAGATGGTTCTTTGGATCTTCCTACAGACTGTCAGCATGAAAGTGCAACTAAGAGCTTTCTGTGATCTCCTCTACCTCTACTTCCTCCTTTTAGTTACCAAAATTGATTTTAATTTTTTCTCACACCTCAAGTTTTGATAATCTAAAGTAGGTCACTCTGTAGCATCTAAAACACTTACAAGAGTTCTGTTCAGAGAGAGTGTGAAGTCAGACCCTTTTAAAGCATTCTAAGTGAGAGCCAGCTCTGGGAACAGAAACATAAAATGTGTTCAAGTAGTCCTCTAACAAACATGCAACCTAGTTCTTTAATATTGTAGAATATGGTAACAATTTTCAATGTTACTTCCACATGGCTTAGAATATACATTGGGCTTGGTCCTTGGTCATTATAACAAGTCTTAGCACTGTCCTCTTGTTGGGTAGCTGTTTTCCAGAACCTATAACATTTCTGAGTGTTATAACTTGAGTTCAAAACCCCAAAGACATTCCAAAGAGGTATATTGGGTCCAATGGTGTCCCCTCAAAATTTGCATCAAGCCAGAATCTACGAATGTGGACTGATTGATTTTTAAGTAAATTTTTGTAGCTGTAACCAAGCTAAAATGAGATCATGCTGAATTAGGATGAGTGCTATGAATACTATGAATGGTGTCCTTATATGAAAAGGGACATATGGGTGGAGACACAGATCCAGAGAGAAAGAATTATATGAAGACAGACAGAGACTTGGAACCAGAAGTTGGCGTAATGGCTATGTCACTGAACTATCATGTAGTTGACCATGGTTCGAGTCCTGGACCCAGTGGCTTAAACTAATGCTGGGTGTGTGTGTGGGCATGCCCAAGATCCCAAGAGGAGAATAGAGAAGGGATTGCGGAGTGGCCATCCACCCTGGAGGGTGATTTCTCACTTTCTGTCTCTCTGTCTCTATGTCTTTCTGGTGAGCACACGCACCCTATAGCAAAAACCTCTCAAAAAAAGAAAAAAAAAATTCTTTGAGGCTTTAAAAACAAGTTGGTTGTTGTTCTATGAAAAGTATCATCAGTTAAAGATCCTCAAAAGAATCTACAAAAAGAAATTCCATGTCTTCAGAAGATCTATGTATTTCTTTCCTTCTTTTTCCTATTTCTTGCCTTTCCTTTTATGACTTCTTTTCCTTTCCTCCTGAAGACATCCTTATTTATTTCATCTTATATTTTAAAGTAAAATTAAGAGATTACAACTCTTAGAGAAAACACAGAAGAGTAAATTTTTGTGACTGCAGTTTAGGCAACAGTTTTTTAAAAGTGATAAAAATGTAAGTGACAAAAGAAAAGTAGATGAATTGGGCTTCATCAATTAAAAACTTCTGTGCTAGAAACTAGAGTATCAAGAAGGTGAGAAAGCGATCCATAGAATGGGAAAAATATTTTCATATCACGTATCTGATAAGAAACTTACATTTTTCAACCCACTCATAACCCAGCAACTAAAGAAAGCCTTGTTCCACCTTCTCTTCCTCTACCTGCCTGTCATTGTCGTGTAGAGGAAGCATGAACTCTGAGATTGAGAGACTTCCCACTTAGATACCTGAGCGAATAAAGAATAATCAGAACTTCTGACTGTTACACTACATAGCTACTGGACATGTGAAGGAAAAACAACTCAAAATCTTTATACTCAATAGAATGACTACCATCATAAAAGCAAGCAGTAACCATGTTGGCAATGATGTGAAGAAATCAGAACTCTCATACATTGCTGGTGGGAATGTAAAATGAAAGAGCCATTATGGAATACAGTTTGACAACTTAAAATGTGAACCATAGCGTTGCCTTATGGCCAAACAATTCCTCTCATAGGCATACTTGCTATGGTTCAACTATGCCCCATTCCTCAAATTCATGTGTTAAGATTTGGTTCTTACTGTGACGGCATTTGGAGGGTAAGGATGTAATCTGTCTGTGATGTTGAAAGATGGGGCCTCTGAGAAGTAATGATGGGATCAGGCCTTCAGGGTGGGGGCTCTGTGACTGAATACTGGTAGGTTCAAAAGGAGAATGAGTAACAGAGACAGACACAAAAGCATATGGATAGACACCACATATCTTGCACCACATTGGAACTCTGCAGAGTCCCCACTAAAAAGAAGACTCTCATCAAATTGACTCTGAGCCCCTTGAGCATGACTCTCCAAAACCATGAGTTAGAGAGACCTCTCCTCTTTATAAATGACCCAGATTCAAGTATTCCGTTGTCAACAACACAATGAACTAAAGCAAAACTGAGAGGGAATGAAAACTATGTCCACACAAAACACGCACATAGTCAAGTCAATATTATTTATGACAGCCAAAGTGGAAACTACCAAAATTCCTGTCAACTGATGATGTCCATATTCATACAACTGAAAATTTTTAGGCGTGAAAAGAAATCAGAATGCGGGACCAGCAGTTGGCGTAACGGCTATGTCACTGGACTTCCATGTAGTCAACCGCAGTTCGAGTCCCAAACCCAGTGGCTTAAACTCATACCCGGCGCATGTGCGTACGTGCCCAAGATCCTGAGAGGAGAATGGAGGAGAAGGGACTGTGGCACGGCCATCTCCCCAGGGGGGTGATTTCTTGCTTTCTGTCTCTGTCTCTCTCTGTCTTTCTGGCGAGCACATGTGCCCTCTAGCAAACACCTCTCCCCAAAAAAAGAAATCAGAATGAAGTTTTGATGCATGCTGCGATGTGAGATGAACACTTAAAATAACCATACTAACTAACCATACTAACTGAAAGAAGACAATCACAAAAGACTCTTTCAATTGTTTGAAGTGGCCAGAATAGGCAAACCCGTAGAAACAAGCAATAAGTTAGTAGTGGCCTAGGTGTTCGAGAAGGGGCAGAGAAAATGGGGAGCGACGATTAATGAGTGCAGGCTTTCTCCTGGAGGCGATGAAAGCATTACACAATTAGACTGTGGTGATGGGTATGTATCTCTGGAAATATACTAAAAACCTTGAATAGTAAAAAAAAAATCAAGAGACATAGTTGGCATCTTTATTATTTGAACACTGCAGAGTAAAATGAATTAAGAATAACATTCAAATTAAAAGTTTTGTACAGATCATGATAGTTTAAACATCCTATTATCTAAAAGGTCTTACATCAAATACTCTTTTAAGAGTAAAAATCGGGACCAGCAGATGATGTAATAGTTACATTGCTGTACTCCCACGTAGTCGACGACAGTTTGTGCCACATACCCGGTGGTTTGGAAGGGACTGTGGCATGGTCATCCCCATTGGGGGGTAATTTCTCACTTTCTATGTCTATGTCTATCTGGTGAGTACACTCACCCTACAGCAAAAATCTCTCTTTAAAATAAAAAAAGCTAATAGTGAAAACTTATTTTAATAAAGTGTTTAATATGATAAAAGGGACAGTTTTCAAGAGAAAATCAACTATATAAAAATTACCTTCATTTAGTTTAAATTTTAAAATCAGACTTTTCACTTGTTTCTGGCATGACCTCACCACCGATTGTAAATTAGCTGCTTTCTGCACATCGGCTTCGCAGATTCATAGACACCCTGTGATGTTGAAAGATGGGGCCTCTGAGAAGTAATGATGGGATCAGGCCTTCAGGGTGGGGGCTCTGTGACTGAATACTGGTAGGTTCAAAAGGAGAATGAGTAACAGAGACAGACACAAAAGCATATGGATAGACACCACATATCTTGCACCACATTGGAACTCTGCAGAGTCCCCACTAAAAAGAAGACTCTCATCAAATTGACTCTGAGCCCCTTGAGCATGACTCTCCAAAACCATGAGTTAGAGAGACCTCTCCTCTTTATAAATGACCCAGATTCAAGTATTCCGTTGTCAACAACACAATGAACTAAAGCAAAACTGAGAGGGAATGAAAACTATGTCCACACAAAACACGCACATAGTCAAGTCAATATTATTTATGACAGCCAAAGTGGAAACTACCAAAATTCCTGTCAACTGATGATGTCCATATTCATACAACTGAAAATTTTTAGGCGTGAAAAGAAATCAGAATGCGGGACCAGCAGTTGGCGTAACGGCTATGTCACTGGACTTCCATGTAGTCAACCGCAGTTCGAGTCCCAAACCCAGTGGCTTAAACTCATACCCGGCGCATGTGCGTACGTGCCCAAGATCCTGAGAGGAGAATGGAGGAGAAGGGACTGTGGCACGGCCATCTCCCCAGGGGGGTGATTTCTTGCTTTCTGTCTCTGTCTCTCTCTGTCTTTCTGGCGAGCACATGTGCCCTCTAGCAAACACCTCTCCCCAAAAAAAGAAATCAGAATGAAGTTTTGATGCATGCTGCGATGTTCAGAACTCTCTTAAAATAACCATACTAACTAACCATACTAACTGAAAGAAGACAATCACAAAAGACTCTTTCAATTGTTTGAAGTGGCCAGAATAGGCAAACCCGTAGAAACAAGCAATAAGTTAGTAGTGGCCTAGGTGTTCGAGAAGGGGCAGAGAAAATGGGGAGCGACGATTAATGAGTGCAGGCTTTCTCCTGGAGGCGATGAAAGCATTACACAATTAGACTGTGGTGATGGGTATGTATCTCTGGAAATATACTAAAAACCTTGAATAGTAAAAAAAAAATCAAGAGACATAGTTGGCATCTTTATTATTTGAACACTGCAGAGTAAAATGAATTAAGAATAACATTCAAATTAAAAGTTTTGTACAGATCATGATAGTTTAAACATCCTATTATCTAAAAGGTCTTACATCAAATACTCTTTTAAGAGTAAAAATCGGGACCAGCAGATGATGTAATAGTTACGTTGCTGTACTCCCACGTAGTCGACGACAGTTCGTGCCACATACCCGGTGGTTTGGAAGGGACTGTGGCATGGTCATCCCCATTGGGGGGTAATTTCTCACTTTCTATGTCTATGTCTATCTGGTGAGTACACTCACCCTACAGCAAAAATCTCTCTTTAAAATAAAAAAAGCTAATAGTGAAAACTTATTTTAATAAAGTGTTTAATATGATAAAAGGGACAGTTTTCAAGAGAAAATCAACTATATAAAAATTACCTTCATTTAGTTTAAATTTTAAAATCAGACTTTTCACTTGTTTCTGGCATGACCTCACCACCGATTGTAAATTAGCTGCTTTCTGCACATCGGCTTCGCAGATTCATAGACACCTACATGTGAGTTTTTGTCGCTGCCTTCCTTTTCCTGCCTTGCTTACTTCACTTCTGCCTTGAGAAAATGCATGTGGAACAGAGGAAAAGTCTGTTTGCTTCCCTTGTTGTGCAGTGTTTGGAAAGCAGCAGTTCTGCACTGTGGGGTTAAAAGTAGCTCACTCAAAGTCATGCCATACTTCTGCAGGGGCTTCTGTGGTTTTATGCTTGAAACGGACATCTGGAAACCAGAGTCCTCTGCCATAGTTCCACATTTAAAAATAAATAAATACGATTGCGAGCCAATGTAACCTTCTTTTAGTATATAAGTTTGTTTAATGACCTACACTGAGGCATTTTTGAAGTCTTGAAGTTTTATACTATGTCCCTCAAACATAAAAAGTACTGAAATGTAAGTTTTAGCTCTTGATATGTAAGTTTTCTTGGGAAGAATAAGTACAAATGAAGGTGAATCATTTTTTAAAAGAATCAAGGACAGGGTGACCCCTGTGCATAGTGAGCCAGATATCGCATGGCTGACTGCAGTTCAAATCCTGCCCGCCCACACTACCTATGGCAGCTTGAAAACACACTGAGCACGCACACATGCATGCATGCCCTAAATCCTAAGAGGTTGGAGAAATGGGTGAGGACGAATTGTGATGCGACTATGCACCACTGGGGGTTCTTTCTCTGTCTTTTTTTTTTGGGAGCACACTTGCCCTGTGACACTTAAAAATAATAATAATAAACTTTAAAAAGAAGAGAAGAAGTCAAGGAAAATCCCACTGCCCCGTGTGCTTTTAAATGTATGCACAATATCTACCAATTTAGCAATACCTACAGAGAGCAACTTTCACCAGAGTCAGTGGCTTGAACACTGTCTACACCACTGCTAGAATGACTGTCCCAGGGTGAAAACAGGCGGAGCATGTTCGCACACAATGGAAAGAGCACAGAGGAAACCAAAGGATTCTTTATTGGAGATAAAGAGGCTAATGTTACTGGGTTCTCAAATTCCATAAAAACATAGAAACAAACTATTTCCTTTCCCAAAGAATATGTGAAACATTTCCTCCTCAGTTCTTCTCAAGTGCTGTTGTGGAATTTTCCTTTTGAGTCTTAAGTGCCTGAATTTTCCAGCAAGAAAATCCCTTTGAAGTCAGTCTGAGACAGTGTCAAAACATATGGAAAACAACCAAAAACATTTAAGAGTCTCTCTTTAAAAAGTGGAGAAAGCCCTTCTTTAAAATAATGGGTTGAAAGACAATAAGATGCCCACATTGCAAATGTTGGTGGTGCTTGGTTGTTTTGTTTTGTTTTGATGGGGGGGAGGGGAGGGGAAGAGGATAGGATTTACAACCTCAATTGCATTTCTTAACCATGGACAAAGTAGGGATCTCATGTAGCTGTAGTTTACACATAAGCCTTTTCAAATGTATACTGTGGATACTTTTTATTGTAGCTTTTTCATTCTGAAAACAATTTCAGGAAGTATTTACATTTTCATCCACAAATGTAGATTTCATAGCTGGTTAATATATTATGTACCATAGCACCAAATATCCTAGAAAATTAGAAAGGAACAAAATTTTAGTTATTACAATTTAGCACCTACATAAAGCCCAATATATAAACGGTAGTCAGAGTTGGTGCAAAGAAGCGTCTGGAAATTTCTACTGCCCATAAGCTCTGCTTTTGTAGAGGTATTTGGGCAAATGTGCATTCTGAGTTATTCCTATAAAATTTCCTGTTAATTATTTGGAACAAAAATATTCTTGAATTTCTATTTTCTGGACAAGAGAAAATTGAGTGAAAAAAATGCAGAAATCTAAAGAAGGTATATGTAATGTATTATTACCACAGGGAATTCCCAAGTCCTGCTGAGTATTTCCATCTCTATAATCCTACTGGCACCCAAAATGCAAAATATCCCCTAATTCACATTATGTACATTTTATATACAACTCACTTCCAGTTCCCAGTCTTTTCCAGTGTAGTCTTTGCCTCAGTTAATGCTACCATTTTCTACAAAACATCACGTCTAAAAACTTTGACTCCTCAGTCATATTTTTGGCCACTCACTCTGCCTACCTTCTCACTCACTAACCCTACCTCTTCTCTTTCTGTGTGGGTTTCACATGCATATTCTGGCTGCCATAACTGTCTTGCTCAGTTTCTTCTCGTCTCTCTTCAGCCATCTTATCACTGACAATGTTTTCTCTCCAAATGTCAGTTAGAGGGATCTTGCTTTTAAAGAACAAACACATCATTCAATTTAGAAAACAATGCCAGAGCCAGCAGGTGGCACAATGGTGAAGGTGCTGGACTTCCAAGTGGCCCACTGCAGAGTGAGTCCTGGACCAGGGAGGCTTGCTTCCTCACTTTCACTTTCTGTCTCTCTCTCTGTTATTCTCTGCCCAAGGACATCTATTGATATTATCTCACACATGAATAAGTCTAGAAGAGCAAATGGAGCATTGGCTAATCTAGTAATTCGATGTGTTGAAAACATTAAATTTGCTTCCCTGAATCTTTCTGAGTTTTCTGCTATGGCAGTAACATGGCTGACACCTTCAATCTCACATCCTAATGTGACCGTACCTAAAGGCAGGAAGTGTCCCACTGGCAGGTCATGTCCTTCCTCAGGGCTCCCCTCATAGCTCCCTGACTAAGCCTTCATCACATGCTCTGACTAAGGCAAAGGATCATGACTGGCTTCAAGTGACAGGAGTAATATTATCTCTAAGAGGGCAATAACTGATCATTAAAGGATGATAACATCTTATTCTTTTTATATACAAAGAACAGATACACATAAAGTTATGCAGATATACACTATCTATGGTTCTAAAAATTTATATGAGAAGGTAATTAGACAAATAAAATGCAAGAAAGGGGAAGATAATGAAAGAAATGTTGATTCACACTGATTTAAATCAATCAGCATTCAACCTTTGGCAAGAGATAAAGGCTCCAGGAGCAAACATCGACCTAACCCTAAAAACAATAGAAACTTATTACTGAACAGAGCACAGTGCCCATTTCATTTCTGCCACAGCACCCAAGTGAAACGCACTCTTGGGAAAAGGATCGTTTAGCTCCGCACCTCCACCCCAGCTGAACAATCTGCACCATGGCTAGTTGTGTACAAAGCATCTCACCTCCATGCTAGCTAGATAATCTATAATAGCTAGCTGTGTACAGTGTCTCACCTCCACCCCAGCTGGATAACCTACACCACGACTAGCTGTCTACAGCGCATCTTACCTCCACCACAGCTGGACAATATGTACCATGGCTTGCTGTCTACAGGTTTGCACTGGCTTCTACAGGGTTGGGGAGCTAAGGAGAGAAGAGAGGGCTGAGGGACAGCGGGTGCTGTGCAGATGCTTTAAACACTCCCTGAGCACAGAAGTAACCAGGAGTCTTCATGGAAGAACTTCTGGCAGTCACTAAAAACCTCTTATACCCAACACAGTCCCTTAGAACTCCTCCAGCTGTTCCTAAGACTGCTTTAGCCCCTAGGATTTCAGCCATATACCTGCAACTTGTTCTGTCCCTCCAAGAGAACTTAAAGCAGCATTCTCTAATTCTTTTTGGAATGACTGAAACGCTGTCCAAATGGTAAAAATCTAATGGAGGCTTAGTTACGACTGCCGACTCTTGGTAAGCACAAAAATATTGTGACAAGGTGGAATTGACAATGCTACAGGAAAAGGCTGTGGGTTTATAAGCATATGTATATAAGAGCTTTATTAAAGTTCTTTCAATATTTTAGTTATTAAAATAAATCTCATATACTTGTTGCCTTCACGCATTGGCACCACGACTCTTTATACATGGCTAAAATTTTACTGCGCAAAGTTTACCATTAAAAGGCTTTATGAGAAGAGCAATGGTGGCCAGCAAGTGGCATGGATGTTAAAGCACTGGACATCCACATGGTCAACCATGGTTCAAGTCCCAGACCCAGCAGCTTGAAAATCATGCTTGTTGCATGTTTGAGCATGCTCAAAATCCCAAGAGGAGAATGGAGGAGAAGGGACTGTTGTGTGGCCATCCCGTGATGGGATGATCTCTCACTTTCCCCCTCTCTCTCTCTATCTCTCTCTCGCTGGCATAGTCATACACTCTATGGCAAAAACCTAGAAAAAAATTATAAAAAGCAATAAGTAGAAAGGCCAAAGGGCATCTGCATTGGTGATGCAAGACCCCTGCACCTTAGATTTAAGGACCTCCTTAGCAGTAGATGACTGTAAAACAACAACAGAATTATGATATTAGAAACTTTTTTTCTATTTTCGTAAGAGTGCACATGCTTGCCAGAGAGAGACAGAGACAGCAAGAGAGGGAGAAGACACCTCCCAATAGGGTATTGATAGGCCATAATCTCTTCTCCATTTCTCCATCCTGTCTGGATTTTGGGCACACAAACACATAAGTCTGGCATGTTTTTCAAGACAACAGTGTTGAGATTGGAACCACATGACTGGCCATGTGGGATCCAGCTCCCTTAACCACTAGGTCATGAGACTGGCAAGACAGTATTATTCTAAAATGATCATTGGGAAATGAGAACCGTTCTCAGTTAAAACAATGGGGAGGAACCAAAAATTATTACAAGCTTTTTATTGACATAACTGAATGTGTTTCTATGAGAAATGGGGTTGGATAATGTATTTGAAAGAATATAACCTAAGAGATGTTCATCAGAACTAAGCTTGAGAGTGAAGAGTGGGAGCCAGATGAAGCAGAGCAGAAGGGACTACTCTGATTCTGAGGTTTGTGCCAGACATGAAGGGAACTGCCCATGGCTTTAAACTGTCTTCATGCAACTGGCCTATCAAGTTAGTTCTTAAGCTTAGGCAAAGTTTGCCAGACTTCCTCTTCTCCAACACAAGTAAAACTGGAGTAGAACAAATGGGTTAGCCACAACAGCGCAGTGGTAATAAGACTTAAAGATGCTGAAGCCACACGGGAAAATCTGAGAATCATGTCCTGAGGGGTCCTGTTACACTCCAGGGGCATGTGTGCCCATGAGCTGAGCTGGCTGAGGCTGGGAGTCGATGGCAGTGTCACGACCCTGTTGGAGGTGCTGTGTTTTCCTTAGACTAAATGTCTTCTTTTCTTATTTGCATAGGAAAGTTATTGACAGGCCAAACAAAAGTGTACATAATTCACAGAAAATGATGGAGATTTTTGTGGCAGTTGGAAAGTACAAAATAAGAAAGTTACTTTACTTTCTGAATGTGGTTATTTATAACAGTACTGAATAAGCTCAAGAAGTTAGATACTAGGTCATTAAATTAGGCTCTGAAATCTAAATGCCTTGCTCAATTGCAGAACTGCTTGTTTTACAAGCCTGCATGCAGATTGTCAACACTGTATTTTGGGACTAATGAAATAGAGAAAACAGAATAGACAATGCTGAGTTAACAGCATGAGTTCACATTTCTCATTTACAAGTTTTATTGGGACTTGGAAAACGAATTCAATAATCCATGTCATGTTTTGACCTTTATTCTCTTTTTTGAAATTATTATTTAAAAAATATAGCAATATTTTTTCAGACCTTGGATAAACATCTCAAACCTACTCTAATTTACTCCCAGTGTCCTGTAAAAATATTACCATTTTCTAGATCATATGATATGGTAAAAAGTTTGTGAAACATTAGATAAGTGATTTTCAGTGGTAGATATATAACTTATTAATTATTCTGCACCCTTTCTACCTTATACGTACTGAGATACAGTGCACAGTCAGTAACTATTTGGTAAATAAGTGGATGAGTAAAAAATGCATAAAAGGGGGCCAGCAGGGAGACCAGCAGGTGGTGTGGTGGTTAAGGCACTGGACATTCCCACATGGCTGACCAGGGTTTGAGTCCAGAATCTGGTGGCTTGCTTTCTCACTTCCTCTCTCTCACTCTCACCCACTGTCTCTCTCTGGTCAAACTGAAAAAATAAATGAATGAATAAATAAAATAAAATAATTATTTTTTAAAAAAGGGGGGGACCAGCAGGAAGAGTAGTGGTCAAGGTACTAGACTCCCACATGGCCAATCCTGGTTTGAGTCGCAGACCTAAAGTAAAGGCTTGAAACTCACACCAGGCATGCATGCGTGCATGCCCAAAATCTCAGGAGAAGAATAGAGAAGGAACTGAGTTGTGGCCCTCCCCCCAGGAGGTGATTTCTTGTTTTCTCTCTCTCTGGCGAGCGCACACATTCTATAGCAAAAAATCTCTCCGTTTAAAAATAAATAAATAAAGGAACACATCTTTTTATAACTTAATGGTATTCTTAATGATCATCAGCTTTGGATAGGGTTTTTTCTTGAGAGAGAGGTTTTTGCTATAGGGAGCATGCACTCACTGGACAGACAGAGAGAGAAAGACAGAAAGCGAGAAATCCCCCCCCAGGGGGGAATGGCCACACCACAATCCCTTCTCCTCCATTCTCCTCTTGGGATCTTGGGCATGCACACACTCGTGCCCGGTTTTAGTTTTAAGCTGCCAGATCTGGGACTCAAACCACAGTTGATTACGTGGGAGTCCAGCGATACAACCATTATGCTATCTGTTGGTCCCAGATAGGGTTCTTTTCTTTGACTTTTTATTATGAAAATTTTCAAATATACATAAAAGAGAAACAAAAGTAAAATAAACACCCATATGTTTACCACTTTCACTCAACACTTGGTAATAATTTATCAGGTAGTTTTATTGTGTGTTTGTATATTTAATAAAATAAGGCAAATTAAGTGGTATTTTGGCACCAACTATGCCTGGCTGAGTCAGATAGGTGCAAGAAATGCTTAGAGCCAGGAGTGAAGAGTTTTGCTTTTGTTCTTTTGTCACACATCATCAATTTCTCTCTTTTTCATTATTTAACTTTTGTGATTATAAATATTTGCATATTTATTATTTTTCTTATTCTAATTTTATATATCTCAGATGATAGGGAAATATGATAAACTTAGATGAAGTTTCAGGATGTCATGTATACATCTCCAAAAAATGGGGATCTTCTCTTTCATAAAAACATTTCAAGATTTTCATCATTTTCAAATTTATTATTTGTCTTCTTTCTTTGTTTGTTTGTTTTGTTTTTAAGATTTTTGCCACAGTGCGTGTGTACTGCTGGAGAGACACAGAGAGAGAAGTAAAGTGAAAAGAGCCCCCCAGGGGGATGGCCAAGGAGCAGTTCTGTCTCCGCCATTCTCCTCTCGGGATTTTGGGCATGCACGCATGCACACACACACACACAAACACGCGCACAAGTACCTAGCATGGTTTTCAAGCTTCTGGGCCTGGGGTTCGAACCATGTGGGAGTTCAGTGTCACTACGCCACCTGCTGACCCCTATCATTTTCAGACGTAACCAAATAGTACTGTAGCCCTACTGATCCACGATTTCACCTTCTGTGGTTTCAGTTCCTTGAAGTCAGTCATGGTCCAAACACAGGTGAGTATAGTACAATAAGATGTTGAGAGAGAGCCTGCATTCACTAGCTCTATTACATTACACTGCTGCAATGTTCTATTTTATCATTATTGTTCATCTTGTACTGTGCCTGACGTACAAATTAAACTTTATCATAGGTATTTATGTATAGGAAAAACATATAAACATATTAGGTTGTGACGTGTTTTTTTCTTTTTTGGAGAGATTTTTGCTATAGGGCACGTGTGCTTGCCAGACAGAGAGAGACAGAGAGACAGAAAGCAAGAAATCACCCCCCAGGGGGGATGGTCACGCCGCAATCCCTTCTCCTCCATTCTCCTCTCGAGATCTTGGGCACGCACACACACGCGCCTGGTGTGAGTTTTAAGCCACCGGGTTCGGGACGTGAACCGCAGTCAACTACGTGGGAGTCCAGCGACATAGCCATTACGCTAACTGCGAGTTCCCGTGACATGTTTTTTGATGCAAAAATGCATCATGTCTTTCCTGACAACTCAATATTACATATAGGGTTTGATATTATCCACAGTTTTAGATATACATACTGGGGGTTTTGAAACACATACCCTGTGATCAAGGGGAGACTACTCTAATTCTTGGTATTATTTAATATGCAATCTATATTGGAATATATCTGTTGTTTCCAAACATAAATTTTATGAATGGCTTTTTAAATCAGTATTCAATGAATGACCACAAATTACATTTGGTTGTGTTTCCTAAGTCCTTAATGGACTGAAATTTCAAGGGTATTCTCCCTCTATTAAACATTGTAACAATTTGTAGCATATTGATTCCGAAAATCCTGTTAGTTTTCTAGACTGAGTTATGAGTATTTCTCTCTATGCTGTATCACTCATAAAGACCATGGTTACTACTGCAAATCACATTAGACATTTCTTTGCTATTGTTCTAAGACTATGGGAATAAACTTGAAAACTTACTGATATTTTTGCAAAAAAATAATTCAGCTGGAGTCAGAAATCTGTATTTTGTATGTAAATGATTCTACTGTGCATCTACTGTGCAGTTGGGTTTGAAAAGTGCTGTCATAGAAAACAAAAAGTGCCATATTCAAGTACTGCCTTTGAGGTCAATGTGGGCACGGTGATTAAGGAAAACAGATCCCACATGCCAAGCACAGTCTTGGACTCCATGGTTTGAGGAACATGCCAGTACATATGTGTGAGTGTCCAAAATCCCAACAGAATGGAGAAGACTTCACAGTATGGCCATGCCCCATGGGACATGGGATGCCCCTCTCCACTCCCCCCCATCACTGCTCTCTCTCTCTCTCTGGCAAGCATACATGCCCTCTGGCAAAATGAAAGGAGAAAAAGTACTGTCTTTGGACAAATCATAATATAAGAAGTGTAATCATGTAGGTCCTCAAAATAGGTGAACTAAATTAAGCTTATAATAAAGTCATGCTGAGTGTATGTGCATGTGTGCCCAAAACCCTGAGAGGAGAATGGAGGAGAAGAGGTGGCGGGGCAACCATCCTTCCGTGTATGTTGGGGGGGGGAAGGGGAGACAGGGTAATTTCTCACTTTCCCTCTTTCCTTCTGATCAGCACACATTTTTGCCCTATGGCAAAAAATCTAAATAGAGAAAAAAAGTAAGACTATAAGATGCAAAATAAATATTACATTTCATGGTGAAGATTAAAATAGCCAAAATACAGTTTAAACCATGAAACCCGGGATATGAATTCACCTGGTGTCTTTAACACCATGTCTCAGAGGTATTACTAATAAATGATTCAGTCTATGGGAGCTTACTCTTTTCTTTCAAAGTAGAGAACTATTTGAGGTTAATTCAAAAAATGGAAACTTTTCAATAACTTTTAACAGAGTACCTATGGGTTAAAAAAAAAGGAATAAGTACATTTTAAAAGCTTAAGTCAGAAGAGAAGCTTAGTGAGCTGCACTTTCCTCTAAATCATTTGGCAGGTGAATTTATGCTATTGACTTCACAAGGTGGACTCAGTAATACAATGTGACTTAGTAATACAGCCAAGAATAAAGGAAAGCAAATTCCCTTTTTCTTAGCTCTTATCTACTACTGGCTAAAGGACTATTTAGATGAAGTCAAGATAAAATATTAAGAATTTTGTTTTCTTTCTTTCTTTCTTCCCTTTTTTCCTTTTTCATTTTAATGCTATACATAAGTCAGTAAAGCTTCTTGAAAGTATTTATTGAGTACATTCCTGAACCAGGACTTCTTTTGAATAAAATTGTTCCTGAGAGACACCAAATACCAGCAAGCTTTCAAGATAGAGTATTCTTAGTGATCTGACATAACTAACCAAACACAGGAAATATGAACCTCCATGGAAAACAAGAAAAGGGCATTGTTAATCTGTATAAGAAAGTACATGTATTTATACTCAATTGACGTGCTAGATTAAACAGATGTCACTGAGTCATGGATTTTGTAGAATATGGATCTATTTTGGTAGAAATGAGGTCAGAGTTTCAGAATAGATTCCGTTTCATGAGTATAATCATGCTTCAGGTTTCTGTGCCTGCATCAAAGATAAACCTTCCACACAGTTATGCGTTATCATTATATACCTCATCAGTGCCATTTAGCTGCAAATTAGGCACAAGATGGATATCCTAATTACCCTGATTTCATCGTTACACATTCTATTCCTGTGCTGAAAAATCACACTGTAGCCCACAAATATGTACAATTACTATACTACAATAAAAATATAAATAAATACATAATAAAAGAGTTCGATGGGGGGAAACCACTAACCGTATACCATCATCATACTGTGACCTACAGTGTAGACGAGGAGACCCATTAGTCTTCAGAAGTTAACAAGCAGAGGAAAAAATGGAGTACACAATTAAAACCAAACTATCCTCTTTCAAACAGCCAAAGCAAAGCAAAGTGAAAGAAAAACACAACCTCACTTGAATTTGAAAATGTCATTATGCATTGCAATGTGCCCTGACTGAACATGCCCATTAGAATTTTAAGATGAAGTCAGTCTCTTCTGTGTTATTTTTAGAAGAAGTCTGTTCCCTGTCACCTTAGCACCTGGCATTGTTCCTAACAACAGTTCTCATAAAATGCCTTTGGGATGAACAAGTGAAAAGATCAATTAATATAAAATATACATTTTTCTTTAACTGAATCGAAATTATTCAATGACTAACTTAGTCTCTATACTGTGCATTAAAGTATAAAAAATTTGATGTAACTGTTTTATCCTTATTTTAAGTATTGATAGTTGGGAGGCTACATTTTATACTCACTGTAAGCAAAATATGCATCTGACAAAGATAATATAGATTCATGGTTATCTGACCAAGTAGAAAACACGGGCCAGCAGGTGGCATGGTAGTTAAGGTGCTGACTGGACTCCCACATGGCCAACAATGCATGATTTGAGTCCCAGATCTGGTGGTTTGCTTTATCTCTCTCTCTCTCTTTCTCTCTCTCTGTCTCTCTCTGGTGAGCACATGTGACCTGTTGCAAATTAAGAAATCATAATGATAATAAGTATAAATAAAAGATTAAAAAAAGAAAACATGGAATTTCTTATATTATAAAGTACTAAATAACACAGGTTGTTGGGCTGTATATAGTTAAAAGGACATGGACCTTTTCTTTTTTGTAGGTTTTGTTTTGTGTTTTGTTTTTGTTGTTGTTGTTGTTGTTTTGCTATAGGGCATGTGTGCTCTCCAGAGAGAAACAGAGAGACAGAAAAAGAGAAAGAGAGAGAAAGTGAGAAACCACCTCCCCTGGGGGTTGGCCACCCTGCAATCCTTTCTCCACACTTCCCCTCTCAGGATATTGGACTTGCATGCATACACATTGGGTGTGTTTTTCAAGAACCCAGGTCCAGAATTCTAACAGCACAGTTGGACATGTGGGATCCAGCCCTTTAACCTCCATGCCATCTACTGGCCCAAGACATGGATGCTTTTAATTTTAAACATTGCTTCGTTTTGGTGATTTATATAACAGTTAATGCCTACTTTATTTTTTGCACTTATAAAAGAGAATTCATTGAAAAGATTACACATAGCAAGTCAAAAATCATTATATAATTATCAGCATAAATGTTACATGCTTATTTGTTTCTTTTCTTTCTTTCTTCTTATTATTTTTTTTAACTTGCTATAGTAATCAGAGAGAGATAGAGAGAAAGAAGAGGAAAATGAGAAAGCAAGCCATCAGGTCCGGGACTCAAACCAAGGTCGGCCATGTGGGAGTCCAGGCCCCAACCACCACACTGCTGGCCCCACGACCTTAGTTTTTCTATTTTGATCAGTGATTTACCTCTTTTTCCTAACTTGTATTCCTCAAATAAAGTACTTGCCTTTATTTTTATTCATTCTTTAATAAATATATTTATTTAATCTTATTGTTAAAGATGTGTGTCTATACACACACACATACACATATCTGAACATGCACCAAAGTATATTACAAATACATTCAACTTCTGTAAGACCTCAGAATGGATTCTTTGGTACCAGATGAGAATAGCCAAGCTGATGGGAATGAGAATGTTATTTTTAAATGCTCATATTTTAAAATAAAATTCAGCAGTTCCAAACACATAATACAATAAAATTCTGATCAGTGTTTCAGCTCTGACTGGAAATAAGGCTGTGTAACTTGCCATTAATAGATTATATTAGGGCATTACAATTCCAATTTAAAAACAAATGGTTCTAACTTATCACTACTGCAGCTGTTCCACCTGCACCTTATAATAGGATTAGAATCTGACTTGGAAATGTCTTTTTTTTTTTTTTTTTAGAATCCCAGCTGTGAATAAGTCATACAAACCCCTGAGTTCTAAGATATATTTTTAAAGGTAAAAGTAAAGAAAGATTTGATTTAAAACAAACAAACAAACAAACAAAAACAGCATGAAACAGTTGTGGAGATAGGTCAGGACCAAAGTATTTCTAGCAAAAGTGAACTGTCTCAGCCATGTCCAAATAACTGAATCCAGATAAGATCACCAGCAACAGGTTTCCACCTAACACAGAACCGGTTCCCTCCAACTCGGATTATTTCAAAATTATATAGTTTTCCAAAGGATAATAATGCCCTGTAATGATATGAATTAATTCATCTTTGCTGCATCCACAGAGAAATGAATAAAGAAATCCATAGAGAATGAGGTGGAATAAAGGTAAAAGTTCAAAAGAATTAAAGTTTAGCAAAATAAGACATGAGAAAAATTAGTTCATAATTAAACTAATCTGCATCTAAATCTCTCCTATTAATATGTCAGTACTCCTTTCACACTCAAAAATACATACTTTAAAATCAAAACAAAGAGGTATTTACTATATTGAGGACTTAATGAAGTGAGCCGGCAGCTGGCAAAGTGGTTAAGTTGCTGGAAACGGTACATGGCCCAGACCTGGAGGCTTGAAACATGCCAGGCACGCGTGCATGAATGACCAAAATCCCAGAAGGAGAATGAAGGAGAAGGGATTGTGGCATGGCCAGCCTCCTAGGGAGTGATTTCTCAACTTTCCCTTCCCCTTTCTTTGTCTCTTTCCAGTGAATGCACACACCTTATGTCAAAAACCTTAAGAATAAATAAATAAATAAATAAATAAATAAATAAATAAATAAATAATTTTTTATAAAAGACTTTTCTAGAGAGAATAACATGCCCTAAGTTTTTAAGGAATTTCCCATTACTCAAAGTAGGGTACCAGAGAGAGTATGCCCAACAGGTGTGAAAACAGACACTGGTGAACTTACCACGTGAGTTCTGGATCAACCAACTGAATATTTAGACAAGTTATCAAACTTCTCAGTGTTCCATGTCCTTATTTGCTAAATGGAAACACAAAATAATCCTATTGCAAAGATTGTTGAAAGAGTTAAATGAGATAATGACCATCATGTGCTTAGTTTAGTGCCTAAGTATTGATCAGTCTAATCAGTAAACCCTATTTTTACAACTGCTGAAGCAAAAGAGAAGGGATGGAATACACTATAGTTGCATCTTCAGGAGGAAAGCATCAGAAAATCTATTATCTTCTCTTTTTCTTAGTTTTTAACCTTTGTAAAATGGAAACCCATTATACAAACTAGGGTTTATATAATTAAGAGAACTAAATGCTATGTAAAATTAATTTATAAACAAATGTTAGTTATTAGTTCACATTTGATGTCCATTGCACTAAAACTCAAGATTATTTAGGATTAAAGTGAAAGATGGAAAATGACAAAATAAAGAGTGATTCTTTTGACAGGAGTGCAAGAACAGACTTCCGGTAAATTCTGAGTTATAGGTACCGTATTTCTCAAAAGATCATTTCATTAATTACATTTAAATGACTACTTAATAGCAGAAATTAAATGTAATTAGAATGCGTAGACATATTCCCAACATGTTTTGGATTATGCTCATCTTGAAGTTGCACAAAGTGGAATTCCCTGTAACAGACGAGCAGTGACCTACTCAGAATGTTTGCAGCGTTCCTGCTTTCTAAGCTAACAAGAAGAGGATGAATTATTTCCCATCTGTAGGTAACACTAAGGTACTGAATTATTCTCAATCTCCTTCACACCAAGCCTCTTATCAGACTTGCACACAAGTAAAAGATGGGAGGAAGTGTAGGTTTGTCCATTTCATTCTTTTTACGTGAAGATGCTAAGCAATGAGAGACTCAAACGATGAAACTACGAATGCCCAAATATTTCCAAAACTAAGTAATTGGCCCATAAATAATTTAAGACGTGTCACCTTTATTGTCCTGTTTTATTGCCATTTACTTTTAGTTTACAGTACAAAAGTTTAAAAAAAAAATTATAAGGACCTCATTTCAGTACAAATAACAGGATAATACTTATTATATTCTCAAATGTCCCAAAGTAAAAGCTACTGATGCTTGAATCAGCCATACTTCCACATTATGGATATTTATATAGTGTGGTTCTGTGTTCTTTATAAGAAAAACAATTAAATCTTCAAAAGAAATTTGAGCTGGAGCTTGCAATTTGAGCTTCTTGGAAAAGTTTTTACCATATGCCCATTATTTATACTAAATGAAAATACATATTTTCCCAACATGCCATTTCATTTCCACAAAGAGAAGCAGTCAGGAGGTTTTTATGGTGAAATAATTAAAGAGAACCTTGAACATTAGCCAAAAAATGCCTTTAAGCTCTCTTAAAACAACTCAGATCCAGGACTTTATTTGCTCATTAGGCTTGTAAGGGGCTCAGGCAAACTTTTATAAAAGAAGAAAAATTCCTTTCTGGGTTATGACTCCAATGGCTTTGTGAACTTATTTTAAAAGTGAAGTGAGAGCAAGAAGGACTCGTAGTTTTGAAAGTGGCCCTAGGAAGACTGGCAGCATACTGGGAAGGGAATTCAGCAAGAGAAAGGACAAGAACTTACATGGGATAGAAATAAACATACCAAATGAAAGAAGTTCTGGCCTGGACTGGTGCTACAGTCAATAGAAAACTGAACTGCAGGGTCAGAAGAGCCATGGAGCCAACCACGAGTTGAGGTCCCTGGATGAGCTTGAAAACATGGCAGGTGTGTGATGGGTACCCAAGATCCTGTCAGCTGGAGGGCCTGGGAAAGGGGATTGTGGCAAGCTGAGACCCTGTTCAAGATGCTTTTTCTCTTTCTCTCTCCTCTCTCTCAAAAGAGCTTTTTCACTTCAAGTTAATGAATTGAAAATAAATCCCTCAGAAACACTTTATATGACCAGAGTTACACATGAAACTGTATATACTGAGTCATCAGAAAAGTCATGACACAGTTTTGCATAGAAAAATAGAAAAAAATAAATCATAACTTTTTCGATGGAGTAGGTAGAACTGAGACAGAAACCGTTCAACGCTTGATTTTGACAATCATTAGAACTGACCATTTCTGAGATCAACACACTATCCCATGTGATGAATAGAAAGGGATTCCACAGCTGCTCTGAGGGGTGGAAAGTGCTCCTACCAGTCTAGTACCGTGCTGTGTTTTTCCTCACTCTTGATTCAGTGCCTCAGCTCTACCCACTCAAATTCTTTCCAAAGCAAGGCTAACACAATGCTGCTTCTCTAACGTAAACTTCTGGCTTACCTCCAAAGTATTAACTTCTGACATGTAAGGTCTTCCTTCTATTTGTTTGTATCTCAGTGGAGTGTATGCACTTTATTATATCGTCAGTAGGGACTATGTCTTCATTTCTTCATCATTTTCTCCTCACAGAAGACCCAACACACTGATGTCCGCAGAATGGGTATAGATGCTTTAGTCAAATCACAGAAAATAAATTCAACTCAAATTTAAATTGAATAAAACATTATATCATGAATCATCTGAACACAGGGTTCTTCTGTACCTTACTTAATTATGTATCCCTAGTTCTCAAACCAATGTCTGGCCTATATGCGGTTTTCATAGGTATCTGTTGGATCGGTATCTTTAAATATGTGAATAATGTCTTTGTTTGCTAGAGAGTGCATACATTCCCAAAAAGAAATAGAAAAGGAGGGAGAGGGGGAAATTATCCTCCCCTCCATGGAGAGTGGTCACACCACATTCCTTTGCCCTTTATCTCTCCATCCTTTCCGGATCTGGGGCACGCACACACACGCACAGACAGCTGGCATCTTTCGCAACCACCAGGTCTAGGACTTGAACCACATGGTTAGTCATGTGGGATCTCGTTACCTAAACCACCAGGATACAGAGCTTATACTTTTCTGACACCACAACAATACTTATCTGACGCCTCTTACATGCAGTGAGAACTTGGCCCACTCGTAGTATCCTGTAGGTATAGACTGTGTTGCCTGTTCCCAAGGAGCTTAAGAGCCAGCCCAGAGCTGGACGCAAGCGACAACTGACAGAATAGGGCTACAGTAAGGGACAAATGACAGACACTAGGCACTCAGGTAATTGCCGTGGAAAGGAAGGGTGTAAGATGGAGACAGTAATGCACGGCTTTCTGAACAGCCCCAGTATGCCCTACACACCCACTGCTGAGCTTAAAGAAGAGGAGAGGTAGCACTGAAGGAAAGAACAACTACAACAAAAAACAAAGACAAAACCTAAGAAGAGAAAAGAGTACGTCCAAACCCGCAGATGGAGAAACTATATTACCCTCACTACGTCGATGGTTTCAGCAAAGCAGGAAATATAAAAATGTATGCTTTGGGTACTTCTTTGTTTATAATTTTATGAGGACATAAAAAAACATAAGTTTTCTATTGCATAATTTAAAACCTGGAGAGAAGCTGAAAGCAATACCTAACAAAGATGATTATTTGAGAGGTTTTGTTTAGATTGATTCTAAAATAATCCAAATGGTACCTTCACAGAAGATATTCTAATGAATTTGTGATCAGCTGTAAAAGTTAATGAAAAAATATGAAAAACCTACCTATCCAGGAGGACTAAGTTCTCAGATCCTTTAGAAAGATGAAGAACTGGGATGAGCAGATAGTGTACTAGTTATGTCGCTGGACTCCCACAGAGCCGACCATGGATCAGACCCCGGGCCGGTGGCCTGAAACTCATGCCAAGTGCATGAGCGTGCATGCCCGGGATCCTGAGAGAATGGAGGAGAAGGGCCTGTGGCATCACCATGCTCCTGGGGGTGACTTCTCGCTTTCTGTCTCTTTCTCCCTGGCAAGCGTACACACAATATAGCAAAAATCTCTTCTAAAAAAATGAACTCTTTTTTCCAGATACGGAATACTGATAACATAAGGAATTTTCTGAAAACAAACGTATCATGAATCAATTAATGGAGAAAGAAAAGCGTAGATACCATCCATAGCCTCTAGACAGTTGTGAGAATGAAGGCTCTGGTGCTGCTGCTACCCTTCCGGTGAGTTAGTTTCTGACTAACTGTAGTGATAAGCAGAATCCAACTGATAACATCAAATCAACACAACGATAAAGAGACAAATTTGTGGCAGTGAAAAATGTTTTTGGGTACAGATTAGAAATTCATACACAAAATTCCCTTTTGGACCAGCAGTTAGCGTAATGGCTATGTCACTGGACTCCCACGTAGTTGACCACGGTTTGAATCCTGGACCCGGTGGCTTAAACTCACAGTGGGCGCGTGTGCGTATGCGTGTGCGTCCAAGATCCTGAGAGGAGAATGGAGGAGAAGGCATTGCGGTGTGGCTATCCCCCCTGGGGGGGGAGGGGGGTGATTTCTTGCTTTCTGTCTCTCTGTCTCTCTGGCGAGCGCACATGCCCTATAGCAAAAACCTCTCCAAAAAAAGAGAAATTCATTATATACTTTATAATATGAATAAAAAATAGAAGGTCCTACAAACATCCAAGTGAAGAGAGATAGATGAAGGTCACTTTTAAAAAGACAAGGATCAGGCTGGCTCAGTTTCCCAATTAGCACTCTGGAAAGCGCTCATAGAATCAAAACCAAAACCAAACAAATGAAGAAAGAACTTTTAAAATAGTCTTCAAGTTCCCTAGGGTAAATGAATTCAAGTGTAGAATTCTATACCTGTGTGCAAAGAATCAATCAGTTGTGAGAACCATACCAAGATATTTTAAAACAGAGATTCTAAATTTACCCAAACATTATTTCTTAAAGATTACTTAAGTATATATTTATAAAAATTAGGATAAAATTTTCAAAAGAAAAAAATAGAGGGAATAAAAATAAAAGGAAGCAATTAGACAAGAAGTTAGTGAGATATAAAATGGTTGTTTAAAGAGAAGAGTGGATTTTAGAAAAAGAGAGAAAATAATGTTTCAAATAACCTTAGCAACGTGGTGAAGAAAGCCTATCTTATGTCAACCAAGAGGAAGAAAGTAACTTAACACTCTAAAAGAAAAAAATGTTTAAGACTACATGAGAAACCAAAATATGGAACCGACCAGAAGAAGAAAAGATATGATCTTTGTGCCAGCCATGAGAATTATCTTTTAATTAGATAGAGGACATAACCCTAGCACACTACCTGGATCAGCAATGAGCAATATTTATCAAGATATAATATTATGCCCAGGAAGTGTATCTCTAGAAATAATAAGTTTCATCATTTATCTTCTAGAATTAGCATAGCCTAAAGATGGAAATCTTTTTTTTTTTTTGAGAGGTTTATTTTTGCTATAGGGTGCGTGCGCTCGCCAGATAGGCAGAGAGAGACAGAGAGACAGAAAGCGAGAAATCACCTCCCAGGGGGGATGGCCACACCGTAATCCCTTCTCCTCCATTCTCCTCTTGGGATCTTGGACATGCACGCACACGTGCCCGGCGTGAGGCTAAGCCACCGGGTCTGGGACGCGAACCGCGGTCAACTACGTGGGAGTCCAGCGACATAGCCATTACGCTAACTGCTGGTCCCTAAAGATGGAAATCTTAAATGTGGTTTCAGAGCAGAATAAAAATTTTAAAACTCTCTTAAAAATATGAAAAATTTTGAGCTGACCCTGTAAAACAGTAGTTAAGAGCTGTGCATTGGGAGTCAGATCCTACATGGAAGACTGAAGTTCAAATCCCAGCCCTGGTGGCTGGGGAAGCATGTGCACATGTGTGTTGCCCAGGATCTTGATGGGAAGGAGAAATAGAGGAAAAAGGATTGTGGTGCGACCACACCCCATTGGCAAGGGGAGGGGGGAGACATGCTTTCTCACTGTTTCCCACAGAAAGAGGGCACATGTGCTCTCTGGTCATTTAAAAAATAGAAAAAAGAAAGAAACATAAATCAAGGGAAGAGAGCACAAATCATTATAAGGAAAATTTCATAACAAATTTTAGTTGAGTTGAAACTGGTAAGAAGAGCCCTTGACAAGTCATCTCTAACGACATCCGCTCAGCTCCTAGCTATTGAACACTAACTCCAGCATAAGCCTAAATATACATTATATTAGTAAATTCCTATAACTCTGTAAAAAGAAATATTGTCCTTACTCTATCGATGAGGAAAGGGAGTTTTCAGACAAGTTAAGTAAATTACCCAGGATCACCTGATGAATAAGCAGAAAAAGTACTGAAACCCAGGTTGTGACTACAAAGCTCTCGTCCTTCGTTACTGACCCTTGTTGCTCCTGAGCATTCTAATGACTTGGGGGTAAAGGGGGAATGAGGGCGAGTAGTCTTCACTTCAGAAAACCATTGTCTTCAGAAACGTAGACAGGGGCCAATAGGTACCAGTACTACTGAAGCATGGCAAGAAGAATATAGTTTAAAATAATAAAAATGGATGAAGAATTTTGCTGAAACTCATGGTTAGGGTATTCCAACATCCAAAAAGTAAAAGTCCAAAATTGTTTTATTTAATATTTTACTACTTACTCCATTCTCTTAGAGGTACTTTTTTAGTTTTATTGGTAATACATGAAAAGTTCATACACATACATCATGTTCAAAATGTTACTGTTACTATTTTTATTATCAATGTCTTAGATCAATCAAAGAGCAGCAAACATAGAGGAAATACAGTGATGGTCCATTTTAAGAGCCTAGAAACCATTATTATTATTATAAGTCTCAATAATGTTTAAAAATTTATTTTATTCATGAAAGAAAAAGAGACAGATACCCTTGACATGGTCTTGCCATTCCGCAGTTCTCCCTGTGGCCTCCCAGCCAGCCAGCACCATAGGTGCCTTTTCAAGCAGACTTGGGATCCTAACCTGAGCCTCCCACGTGGCTCCAGGATTGTGCAATGGCATCCCACCTCCTGCACCAACGTGGCTGGGCCTCAGTATTCATGTTTTTCTTTCACTTTATACCTATCTATGGTATTTAGGGCCAGTCAGCTTATTTGTCACAAAAGTGTAGCGAATTAACAGAAATAATGG
>NW_006159960.1:2026222-2033899 GCF_000334495.1 Tupaia belangeri chinensis
TTAACTTTCTTTTTATTTTTTAAGACATCCCACTTTCTGAGTGACACAGATTTTCTTTCACACCTGTGGGAATCTCAGAGATTATCAATTTCCTACTTGTTTATATTTCTTATGCCTCAAGTCCTAAATCTACAGGAAGTAAATGAGTTTGAAGTCCTTGATGGATGTATTGACTGTCAGAAAAGTCATGACATGTTTTTCTATGCAAAAATGTATTATGACTTTTCTGACAACCACATATAGGATATATATGGTACATATATATAATATAATATGATATATATTAGATATGATGTGTATATACATAGCATATGATATATATCATATATATAACTTATATATAATATACATATATATCATATATATCCATGTTTAATTATTCCTGGATTTGCAAAAAATCTCTAAATTCAGAGGTTTCAGTTATCTTGAGTTTTTACAATGGTGCTCTTTAATACCAGTTTTACCTATAATAAGAATATTAGTAATAATAGGCCACAAATTAGGTTTTACTCCCCCCAATCATTTATAATCATGCAGAGAACATAATATACATGCTTATTTTATCTGCAGTCTCTCCCGTTACTCCAGAAATGTGTGCACTAGGCACACTGTTCTCTGTCTGATTCATCTGGCCAGTGCTCCACTGTGTGGTAAGTGTAGGGGGTCCAGAGATTTAATATTAAGATTATTCAAAATATTTAAAAATAGCAAGTTGATCACTATACATTTCCAAATGTCTCTATAGATTTTAGCGCAAAATAAAGCATTTATACATCCTAGGTACATTTGTTCCTCATTTTAGTTTAAAAACTAAAATAAAGTGAAAAACGATTATATTTCAGATTTGATTTACATCAATAACATTAACTAACCCTCTGCCAGATAGATAGAACTCACCAAAACTTTGGCGAATTTAACATTTCAGCATAATTGGACCCCTTTGGATCTCTTTAAAATTGCCTACATAAGAAGCACCTCATTTGCAGGGGGCGGTATGTTGAATGTGCAACGAATGTGCATTACTAATTCAGTCAGCTGACAGAGGAGCAGATGAGAGCTATGGAGGAAGCATTGTGTGGCTGAGTATTTTCAACCAAGTAAGGATAAAAAAATCCCTCCAAGGTAACCTCAACTGGAAGTTTTGATTTTTAATTATGATGTTATTTAAATTAGCTTCAATATATTAACGTGTGTGTGTGTGTGTGTGTGTGTGTGTGTGTGTGCACATATACATACTCCCAGGATCTGTAGAGGCAATGCCAGTGACCTTCCCCCTGACTTGAGATGTCTTTCTCCTTTTCATTCCAAGAAGGGGACTCTTCCACAGCAGAGCAATATAGCCTGAAGCATATTTCTAGGAAATAGTCACACATGTAGGAGCACCTTTATATACTAAGTTTTAGAAATGCCAAGCTTTTAATTTTTTTTTTAATTTACACTTAATTACGATATATCTTTAGTGTACAGCATTGTTTTTTCTAGTGGTCCTTATCAGTCAAGACAAAGACATTACCATATACATTATCATCGGCAAATAGCTTCATTTTTGTGTAAATAAAACATTGCTTTTTTCTCCCTGTCCCCCTCCTCCCTTCCTCTATTACCCACCCCTTTTTTACCCCTACCCTTACTATCTCTATTATCTACAATTACCCTCCCTACCATTGTACCTTCCAAACTTTCAGTCTCTGCCATAGAGCAGACACTCTGTATACATTGAATGGGGACATAGAAAGTCTTTCTTTCATAGTCTGGCTTGCTTCACTTAGCATTAAGTCTTCCATAGTCATACACTTTGTATCAAATGTCAGGGTCTCATTGTTTTCTACTGCTGAATAGTATTCCACAGAGTACATATGCCACATTTTTTCAATTCACTTGTCTAATATTTGGCCACTTGGCTTGATTCCATGTCCTAGGAATTGTAAATAATGCTGCAATAAACATGGATGTGCAAGAGTTTTTCCAACTGAGGGATTTTTCTATCCTTTAGGTAGATATCTAAGAGTAGAATTACTGGGTCATTTTAAGCAACAAAAGACACTTACTTTGTATTCAGAGAAAGGGAGGGCACTTAAAATAAAATAGGTTTAGGAACTAATGTAATGAAAAACTTGAAAATGTACAGACTTTGTTATAGACCAGGTCCCCATCTCATGATGTGTTTAATTAAAGATAAGGAAACTTGAACGGTTAAGGAGTTTGTGGAATTTCCCTGAAAAGATGACTGCCGCTTCTCTGAACTCCTGTGAACACTTTTCCACAAGAACATTTAACATAAGAACCTGCCTATTATTAACTTCTAGAAAGTTTTTAGATTCTAAATTAATACTATCTCATCCATCTTTTAAAAATACTTTTTAAAGAATTTGACCGAGAGGGGCTATCAGATGACATGTGGTTAAAGTGATGGACTCTCATGTGGCTGACCATAGTCTGAGTCCCAGATCCAGCAGCTGGAAACTCGCATTGGGTGTGTATGCGTGCATGCCCAAAATCCTGAGGGGAGAATGGAGGAGAAGGGATTGTAACGTTGCCGACCCTCTCCCCCCGGCAATTTCTCACATTCTGTGTTTCTGTCTCTTTCTGTCTCTCCAGTGAGTGCACACATCCTATAGAAAAAAAAATGACTCGTGGGAAAAAAAAAATAAGAGTTTGACAAAGAGCTAAATCTAAATAATGTCACATGTCCAAGAATTCATTGGATCTCAGTGAAGTTGTGCAACAGGGCCAGCTGCCCTACTCTGCTGTGTTGCTTCCAGGTGCTTCCTCTTCAAGCAGCTTCTCAGAGGAGTTAGGATATTGGTGAAAAAAAAGTTGTTTGGCAAGGTAAAAGGAAGTTAGATGTGAATAAGCCCACAAAGCAAATATGTTACCTCCTTGAATCTTATCAACATCCAGGGAACAGTTTATTCATCAGTTAAAGGATCTGCCAACATGCCCCATTATCAAAATTAGAAAGTCAAACTCCTCAGTGAGGTATTCAAGGCACTTTGGAATTACTGCTCAAAACTAACTGTATAGTCTTATTTCTCATCCTTCCCTTCAGACAGACGCTCTCATTACTCAACCTGTGGGTGTGGTGGGGGCAGTGTGTCAATTCATAGACCTGTGGTTCATTTTTTTTCCCTTTCTATGGCTTCTTTCTGAAATATTTCTATGTATATATATATATTTTTTTCTTTTTAAAGAGATTTTTGCTATAGGGTGCATGCACTTACTGGAGAAACAGAAAGAGACAGAGAGCTAGAAAGTGAAAAATCAGCCCCTGGGAGGGATGGCCACACTGCAATCCCTTCTCCTCCAGTCTCCTCTCAGGATTTTGGGCATGCACGCCCACACATCCAGTGTGAGGTTTAAGCTACCAAATCCAGGACTTGAACCGTAGTCGACTATGTGGAAGTTCAGCAACATAACTATTATACCAGCTGCTGGACCCATAGTATGAACTTCCACCATACAGTGTAAAGGAAAAAGATATATTATCCATTTTCTCATACTCCAAATTCAATACAGTATTTTCCAGTGTTCTGTAGTTTACTTATTTAAAATATTCATATAAAGGGACCAGCAGATGGCATACTGGTTATAAGGCTGGACTCCAACATGGCCCACCACAGTTCAAGTCCTGAACTCAGTGGCTTGAAATTCATGCCGGGTGCATGTATGTGTGTGCCCCAGATCCCTGGAGGAGAATGGATTGTAGCGTGGCCATCTCCCTTGAAGGATGATGTCACCCTTTCCCTCTCACTGTTTCTTTCTCTCTCTTCAGTGAGTCTATGTGCCCTATGGCAAAAACCTCTTAAAAAAAAAAAAAAGGAAAGAAAAGAAAAAAGAATCATATGGTTAGGTATGAAAAATAATTCTAATTTTTTTCTAAATTAATTTTTAACTTTTTAAATTTTGCTATAGGGTGTGTGTGCTCACCAGAGAAAGACAGAGAGAGAGAGAGAGAAAGTGAGAACCTACCACCAGGGCATGATGACCATACTGCAATCCTTTCTCCTCCATTCTTCTCTCAGGATTTGAACACAAACTCACAACTAGCAACCTTTTCAAGCCTCTGGATCTACAACTTCAACCTTAATGTGGGCTGTGTGGGCTCCAAACACCCCAACTCCCATGCCACCTGCTGGACCCTAAAATTAAAAATATTTTTTCAAACATTCTGTTAAACCAACTTAAACAGGCTTATTTACTATAGGACTTTTCAGAATCCCTAATATGCTCATTTACATTAGTTTAATCCTAATAGCCTAGGTAGCACAATATGCTGGGTTTCATAGTTATTTGACTAGTTAATGCTATTTGGAGGAAACTTTCCCATTGAATATACTTTGTTATACTGTAGTACACTTTGTCTTCTTAGCACATGGTAGATACTCAAAAAAATATTAAATAAGCAAGTAAACAATTATTTTTTACACTATAAACTATTTGCTTTAGCATTGAGTTTGGCTATCTCTATGGAAATAACACTGCCCGGTTGTTAACCTATTCACTGGGAAGATTACTGTTTCTGTCTTTTCTGAGCAATGGAATATATGACAAATCACACAACTTGTCTACATCTCTATTTCCCTATGTTTGAAGCAGGTAATAATCACTTTAATGGTGCTCGGGGAGAGTTTTGAAGTACTCTATTTTGTTGAGTGCAACTTGAAGTGAAAATATATGATTATTGACTAAAACTATTATAAGAAAAATAACAGCTTGGTTTGGTATGGAGAAAAAAAATAAGTCTGTGTCATTTTGTCTGAGATAGAATCAGTATTTTCAGCCATAATGAATAAGCCTTTCATTTTGGTTTAGTGGTAGTTCTTATATAGAGCAAACCATATCCTTAGGGGGGGAAAAAAGGCTTTCTTACCCTAAACTATCTACCATAACTAATACCTTCAAAGTCTTGGAAAAAATAGACCTATTTTCTGACTTTGGTTTCTGGCTCAAATTCTCTCTAAGTTCCCTGAATATATTTAATTAAGACCTTGATATAAAAATCACATGAAACAGATTTTTGAAGCCCTGTAATCTGGGCTATTTGTAGGAGCCGTCACCTTGGTATACAGAGTCTTCTCTTGGTGGAAAAATCCTCTTAGCCCACCATCAGCTGGAGGTCATTTATGAGTATATAATGCTGCAGTTTCTCCAGGCTCAGCTCTGCATCGCTTCCTCTTTCACTGTGGATTTTTCTCTGACTGTTAAGTTAGTCATTATTAGCCCATATTTAAAATGTCTCTTAGGAAAAACAAACCATTTTATTAAATATTCCTTGTATTCTTTACTACAAACTAAATGCACACTCATAACTAGAAAGATTAAGACTAAATGTGACACTTTACACAGAGGGAAACTTGACAATATGTGACCCTGAGAAATTTCAACTCCCCACCTGGAGGCTAAGTTTTCAAATGTTTATCCACTATGATGGCCTTTGTTCTTTGTATTTCCTGGCAAATGGTATCCATGGAGAATAATTATTGCACCAAAATCATGTAATTCTATTGTACTTGGTGAACTTTAGGAGTGGGCAAGTGAAACCAACATAGTTTATCCACACTTATTAAACTAAAATAAATTTTGGTTCATTGATTTACTCAATGGACCTACTGTGTGCTGTGCATTGCCCTGGTAGTGGAGCTACAGTAATGACCCACAATCTTTGCTGTGATGAAACTTCCATTCTACTCTTTTAGCTCATTAAAATATAGTTTTTAACTCTGGTCCACCTCTAGACATAACTATCTCTTCCCAAATTTTTAGTTACTTTTTCTAATTGCAGTTTGTCAACTTTTTGTTTGTTTGTTTGCTCTCGACAAACTCAATTCTAGAATGAGAGAAACAATTATCAAACTCCATGTCTTAGAGCAGACTCAAGTGATAGCTTATGAGGAAAATAAAATTATTTCCCCTCATTTAAAACAGCTTAAAGTTAATAGGTACTAAGAATTTTGAAAAGTTCGTGAAAAAATGGAATTAAAGTATGAGTTTATTTGGGTGCAAAAAAATTGAAATCCTTGCAGTTTTTTCATAAGATTCATATTCTATAAACTTTTGAAGATCCCTCAAAGATCACTAAGGTAACCACAGTTTACACCTAGTCTGCTAAGCACTCAATATTTCTGTAGCAAAAGATGACCTTTTGTAACATTATCTTATTATTTTGTAACTGAAAATTACCTCTAATGTTTACTTCAACTTATTTCTTGTGAATTAAAATATTCATGAGATTGGGAGTTCAAACAGTGTACATTCCCCTCAAATAAATTCCTCTAATAGTAGTTCTGATCTTTGCCAACCCATGATACAAATTGTATTAAGGGAGCCCTTAAAAACCTACAGAATTAAATTCAGAATTTGAGAGCTAGAAGAGACAAAAAGAACCTACTGTCTCCCATCTCAATTCTCTTTACACACCCAAATGATATCCCCTTTATTTCCAAGCTCTGTTTCAACACAGAGAATAACATCAATAAAACTGCCAATACCAATGTACTCTGGAGATCAGTAGCAGCGTATTATCAGGAAAAAGAAAAAGGCAAATCACTGGCATTTGTTAAACTAGCAGTATAAACACATATTTTTGTTTTTAAAAATGTGTCAATGATTGGGCTAGCCCCATTGCACAGCGGTTAAGCTCTGTGCATAGAAAGCCAGAATGTGCATGGCTGACCTGGCTCATGTTCTGCCCCAGCAGTTTGAAAAACACACTAGGTGTGTGCACATGCATGTCCAAAATCCCGACAAGATGCAGAAATGGAGGAAAAAAGACTGTGGTAGGCCACACCCTACAGGTTTATGGGGGGTTAGGGAGAGGGTACCAGAACCTCTCTGTTTTGCTCTACTTCAGCTCCACTGCAGAGGCTAATTTGCCTTCTCCCAGAATCTCTTCCCATTACCTTTTGTCTAACAAGGGCTCTTCGAAATGCAAGGGAGGTCTGATCCAAGTGCTATGCTTTGGGGTGTCCATGTTGGGCCTGTTGCCTATTTACCAGATTTAGGCAGACCTAAAAAGTGTGATATGGGGGAGGGTAATGGAAGGGTTCTCTGCTGTAGACCCAGGTTCCAAAAGAGCTGGCAAACAGAGGCTGTCTACTGAACATAGCTTATGAGCAGCAAACATTTCCCTGAAGGGGAATCTGAATGTGTAGCTCTGTGTCTTCCACACAGCTAAAAGAAATTGGGTATAAATCTGGACCTTCCACATGAATAATTTCAAATCAAGAATATGTCTCCAATCTTGTCAACACAACAGGACCCAGTGATCACCCTTTTTTTTTTTGGAGAGGTTTTCGCTATAGGGCACATGTGCTTGCCAGAAAGACAGAGATAGAGAGACAGAAAGCGAAAAATCACCCCCCAGGGGGGATGGCCACACCACAATCCCTTCTTCTGCATTCTCCTCTTGGGATCTTGGGCACCCACGCACACGCGCCCGGCCATGAGTTTTAAGCCACTGGGTCCAGGACTCGAACTATGGTGACTATATGAGATTTCAGCGACATAGCCCTTATGTTAACCACTGGTTCCCCCAGTGATCACCTTTTATGAAAGACTTCTTATCTGCAGAGCCAGCAGTATGATCCAGGGGACCACCAGTCTCCCACTTACATTCCTGAAACTTGCAGCTTCTAGAGCAATGCAGAAACCTTTTTTTTTGGGGGGGGGGGGGGGTAC
>NW_006159960.1:2033963-2050850 GCF_000334495.1 Tupaia belangeri chinensis
TTTTGTGGGGGGGGGGGGCGGATACTATAGGCTGGCCACCTTAGCCTAAGAGGTCTCTTGACTCTTGTTTTTATGTGAGTGAAGCAGTTTCCTATATAGTTTCTATACATTTATGCAATCAGTCACTCATTTATTTATTAATTAAAACAGTCTTTCTTCATTTTACTACTTCAAGAGTTGAGCTGAGGAACCCAGCACTACAAATTTTCTGAGAGGTCCATCTCCTTGTTTTATGGATGCCAGAATGATCAATAAGAATCATGCCAATTTATCCAAGGATTTACATTTAATCATTATCTAAATAACTACCAGAAGTCTTTGTGTTTTGGTTCTTAATTCATCGTTACCAGGACTGATTCTACCAGAGTATAAAATACTACTAAAATGTAATCATTTAAATTGAAAATGTAATCAAACTAACTTCATTCAGTGTTATCTCCCAAGACTTCCCCTATCATACACAGTGTAAACCCAAACTACAATTTATCACCATATCGAATTGTTTGCCATAGCAGAGCAAACACATTTAAACACACATACACAGAGGCTTGTTCGGTGGTTAAATGCGCTATCAAGTCAATGTCCTCAATTTACTCATGACCACATCCAAATACACCAAAGTGCAATGTGTGACACTTCCAACCACCATGATGGTTACTGCAAATTACCAGGGCTGAATTGCTTGGCAGTGACTCGAAGGGATGTGATGGTCACTGGATTGTCAGTGTTGGCTACTTATTAGTCTTTTTCTTTCTTTCTTTTTTGAGTAAATAGTTCCGGCCTAGGTAGAAAGATTAGTTTGGTGGAAGGCGATTCGTTAGTGTGGAGGAGGTACTGAATGTAGAAGAGAGACAAAATGTAAGGTAGAGTGAACATACTGTACTGTGTTGGAAATGAATGTCTGGCTCAATGAACTGAATTCAGGGGCAAGTGTTTTCTAACTCTCATACATTGACCTAGGTAAATTTTAATCTTTTGAAGTGCAAATTACTATTGCCTTACATTGCTGGTTCTCCACACAGGGATGTTTGGCAATGTCTAGAGAAACTCTGGTTTGTGGTATCCCTGGGGCTGCTACTGCTATCTAGCAGGTAGAGAACTAGGGACATTGCTAAACATCCTATTATGCACAGGACCGCCCTCTACAGCAAAGAAGTATCTCAATCGAAATATCCATAGTGGAGAAACCCTGTCTGAGAGTGAAATCGTTTACAATGGCTGCCCTTTTGAGCTGACTGTTTACCATATACTTTGTCTTCTCCAGAAGTATGTGCTTTAATAGAGGCATAAATTAGCATGCTAAATTGATGGATAGTCCATAATAAATGTTAATAGCATAGTATTCTCTGAAACCTGTTCAATAGAAATTCCTAGAGTAATGTGAGGAAAAAATTATGTTTCTGGTTCTTCTTCTTGCAAGGAATATTTCTTATACTAGCATATCTCAAGGACGTTGCACAGAAAAAAAAAGGCAAAGAAGATGGAAATTCTGGCTATGTCTATTCTGTAGGAACTGATCCATTTGTGCTTTTCATATTTCTTCAAACCCATGCCAAAGCCCTTAGCAATTCTACAGATGACATTACACAAAAGTCTTGAATAGATAAGAGAGGAGAAAAATATGAACGACATACAGTTCTCTGGTCCATTCTGAGGAAAACTGACTCCTTGGACCAAATGTTTATTCATTTCCTTAAATCCCATCCAATTGTGCATCTCTCTCTGGTTCTCATCCATACTCTTTCACCCTCCAACAAAGATTTCCCAGGTGAAGGACAGCAGAGAAATGGACAGAAGTGAGTGGGGGAGCTGTGCTTCTCATAGGACGAGAGAGGCCAGGCCACTTGCCTTTTCTAAAACGCCTGCTACAATAATAAGTAAAATAAAAAGTGCCGAAGTAGAGAAACCAAGAGATATTTGAGTATTAACAGTTTGGCAATTAACTACTTTTTGTACAAAGATAATACTGTTCATAGGAAAATTAGGTTTATATAGCTATTCATTGATAGTCTATCTCAGATAGTATAATCTGATGCCGAGACAATGGGACCCATATTTAAAGTTGTACAATGAACAATTTCTTCTTTCAAACCTGACAGTGGGTCTCTGGAATATGTCTATACATATGGAAATAATATAAAGGTATATAAATGTGAGAACTGTCCACTAATGTGGAGATATTCTCTTCTACCCAAACCTTATGAGCTCTGAGAAAAGAGGAAAGAAGAAGAAGCAAACTGAGAGCAACCAGGGGGGAAGAACTGAGCTGGTGGACCTGCTCTGGACCTGCAGTGTACGGTGAAAGCACAAGACGGTGCTGGCAAAAGGTGTGTGTTTCTTGACCGTAGGGCACAAGGATGGTTTGACTCTGTGAGAACACCCTAAAATGGCAAAAAAAAAAAAAAAATCAACTTAAATCAATCTCACTTTTTTATTCACTTAAACTGTCTTTTTCCCCCTGAATTCCTGTTTATGAGTAGTGACTTTTGTACTGAGATATGTGAGCTTTCCATTTATTGCTTTCTTCTAATTCTGGGGAGAACAACTTCCTGCCCTGGATATCCAGAGCGTAGAAACTTCCCTCCTGTTATAACTTCTCAGCGACTGGAGGATTCCCTTCACGGCAATCTCTGTCTGAAGACCGGCTCCCTATACCCACAGATGCAATCAACACTGATTTAACAAGCTGTATGGTTCTGTGACAACCGAGAAGTGTTTCTGCTGAACATTTAACAGCCACCACTCTCCCCAGTTTTCAATGACTGATTAATTGGTATCCACTCATCTTTCATGAAGTGAGTGTTTATCAAATACCTACTACATGTACCAAGTAATAAGCTAATGCAGGATTCAAAAGAAATAAGTTGCATTTCCTGATAGCAAAATATCACCCTTCTTATAAGTGTTGGTCTGAGGAGATGTCAGTAATACCAGTGGGTTCTAATCTACTGCCTTTGGGTCTGAGTCTGAGTTGTTTAGAACACACTTTCAGTGAACCATAGTGAAAAACAGAGGTTTTACACAGATAAACATATTAAAGGTGAGTCTTTGTTTTGAGACTGTACTATTTAGAAAATCCAATTTATTCCTTTTTAAATTAAATAATGGTAATGAGACGGTAATATTTAATTTCTCTGGTTTACTTGGTTTTGGTTTTTAAAAACTGTACTTGACAAAAGTTGACACTTTGTGTTGAATGGCTTTTTTTTTTTCTTTTTTTCAATTGTGTAGACCGTGAAATCTTCAAGTCTGGAAACCACTGATTTACACCTTGAGGTCAAGCCCTGAGATTTACATCAACTCTGGGAAGTTGCCCCTTGTATCCAGTTGACAAGGTGACATCAAATCCCCCTGAGCACTGTCACACCAGGTCCACTCCACACACATGACTACACCCTTTGGTTCCCCTAGGTTTTCACAAAGTAAGCACATCCTTCTGTCTTTCTAATTTACTTCCTATAATTCTACACTCAGTCTTGTAGTCAGTGACTCTGATTACATTTATTAAATATCTTAATTAGAAAAATAGCCTATGAGATTTATTATAAGAGAAAATGTAATGGAGTTAGGATGTTCAAAGTAAAATATGAGATCATAAAAAGTCCCCACTTGGGAACCAGCAGTTAGTATAACGGCTGTCTCTGGACTCCCACGTAGTCGACCGTGGTGCGTGTCCCGGACCCGGTGGCTTAAAACTCATGCCGGGCGCGTGGGCGTGCGTGCCCAAGATCCCGAGAGGAGAATGGAGGAGAAGGGATTGCGGCATGACCATCCCCCCTGGGGGGTGATTTCTCGCTTTCTGTCTCTATGTCTCTCTCTGTCTGGCGAGTGCACGCACCTTATAGCGAAAACCTCTCAAAAAAAAAAAAAAAGTCCCCACTTGGGAACCAGCAGTTAGTATAACGGCTGTCTCTGGACTCCCACGTAGTCGACCGTGGTGCGTGTCCCGGACCCGGTGGCTTAAAACTCATGCCGGGCGCGTGGGCGTGCGTGCCCAAGATCCCGAGAGGAGAATGGAGGAGAAGGGATTGCGGCATGACCATCCCCCCTGGGGGGTGATTTCTCGCTTTCTGTCTCTATGTCTCTCTCTGTCTGGCGAGTGCACGCACCTTATAGCGAAAACCTCTCAAAAAAAAAAAAAAAGTCCCCACTTTACCGTTTCTAAGCTACTGGGGCCCATGGCTTTACATCTTACTGAATGTCAGCTTTAAATAATTTGTCTGGGGTTTGGTATCTAGTAACTAGAAAACGAAAAATTGATTATTATGGCTGTTTGCCTTCTCCCCTCTGATTAGGTGTAAAACCCTGGTTACTGACCTCTCCAAGGATTTCCTTCGCCCCATCTTACTCTATTCCCTGTCACCACACACTGGCACCTTGGCCCATGTGATAGCTTTAAACAGTGTAGTGTCTTCCTCCTGTCTGTGTCTAACCATTTCCATACATTCTTCCTCCACCTTCCTTTGGACAGCTGGGAAAGTGTCATTCTCCTCGTCAGCGGGATTAAGGACTTTCTACACTGTCTGGGTTTTATGTAATCACTGCTGCCCATCGTTTGACTCCCTCTCCAGTCTCACTCTGCACACACTTCTGGATTTAAGACGATCATTTCTACACATAGATTAAAAATGAAATTAATTTCATTGCAAGAAGAGGAGAAAGGAAACTAATCATTACGGAAAGCCTGTTAGGTTCTTGGCTTAGTCAGGTCAGGCTGCTATAACAAAATCTGGTGACCTCACCAACAGAACAAGAACAGTCCAGAAACATTTCTCACAGTTCTGGCGCCTGAGTGGTTCGAGAGCAAGGGCTGAGCAAACCCTGGGTCTGGTGAAAGGCGGCATCCAGGTCTGTAGACCGTAGACTCCTCATTGCATTTTCACGTGGTCAAGAAAAAAACCACTTCTCTTGTTTCTCTTCTTACATGGGCACTAATCCCATTCGTGAAGACTCTGCCCTCATGATCGAATTGCCTCCCAAAGGCCCCATCTCCTAATACCATCAAATTTGGGGCTACAGTCTCCACATAAAAACCTGGGGGTGTATACAAACAATCAGTCCACAGTAGTACTGGACCAGTTTATGTACATTGCTACATTTATTTGTCACCAGAAATCTAGGCAATCATTATTATTATTATTTTATGACGAGGAACCTAGAGCTCAGAGACTCTAAGCAACACGTGCAAGTTTATAGGAATAACTAGTAGTGGAGCTGAGATTCAGATCTGTCTGCCCTCAAGTATCTGCTCTTCTAGTTTATAGTGTCCCTGTCTTTTAATTTGGGAAACAAAGCTTATGTACCAGCCTGAAGTGATTATCAGTACCGGTTGATCAACAGGGATCATTTAGGCAAGAAACTGAATGCTTCTCTACAGTCTCTGAAATCAGGCCCAATAGCCAATCACCAGTCACCATTGGCTAACTCAGAAACACCAACACTTGACTGGGGAATTTTCCCCAGGATGCTGAGACGAGCCACTTCACTCAGGGATGCTACTATTTCTCAGTTATTTCAACCTGACATTTCAGTTACTGAGAAGCCTCCCAAATCCCATCTGCAATCATTGACATTACGTGCTCAGAGTGGGATGAACCCTAAGACAGGTGCTAATTTAACTCTTCAATTAACATAAGAAGTCAATGGGGATCCAATGAGGTGAAGTGACCTTCCTAAGGTCACACAGCTAAGACAGGGTAGACTCAGACCAAGAAAGCCAACAATACTGATATAAGTGGAAATCTTCTTTGATTAACTTTTTAATTTGAGAGGTTCCTAAAACAGAAAATGAAACAGATAACCACTGGATTTGCTTGTATTACACAGATAATAAATGTACTTTAAAATTTCTTATTCTTTTAATATTTAAAAGTTTAAAGTGATAAAAACAAAATGCTGTATAAAGATGGAAGGCTATAACACTGAAAAAAAATTAAATATGTTTGAAAAACCTGTTCTGAGTGTTCCTAAACAGGATCTTGAAGAAAACTAGAACACGTGAAGGAAAAGGACAGGAAGTAACTTTATGATTACAGTTGTCCAGAGTGACAGCACCAAGTCTCACTCTCTATCGCTACTGAGGCCTAGTAAGTCCTGTGAATCCTTCTCAACACAACTCCAGCCAGCCACAGCAAATGAAATGACTTGACATGGAAAATGAAATCTATTTTTAACCGTGAGCTCTTAATAAGAGGAAATAGGTCAAAAAGAGAACTCTATAGACACACACGGGTCATTCAAGGGAGCAGAAGTCCACCTGAGTATCTGGGCATAGTTCACAAACTGCATAGTGTGAAAGGCTTGGACACAAAGCTAAATTGAACTTCTTCCTTTATTAATCTCTGCCCTATTTCAGATCATCTCCCCCAACACATCGTAACGAACTTCTTCCTTTATTAATCTCTGCCCTATTATTTCAGATCATCTCCCCCAACACATCATAAAATATTTTTGAGAAATGTTAGAATTCCTTGGCCATTATGCTTTTCCCCTGCAGTAGAGCTTAGGTTTCATCTTTCTGTCCTTTTCTTTGGGAGAGGTTTTTTTTTTTTTTGCTATAGGGCACGTGCGCTCGCCAGAAAGACAGAGAAAGAGAGACATAGAGACAGAAAGCGAGAAATCACCCCCCAGGGGGGGATGGTCATGCCGCAATCCCTTCTCCTCCATTCTCCTCTCGGGATCTTGGGCATGCATGCACACGCCCCCAGCGTGAGTTTTAAGCCACCGGTTCCGGGACGCAAACCGCGGTTGACCACGTGGGAGTCCAGCGACATAGCCATTATGCTAACTGCTGGTTCCCTTTCTGTCCATTTTTTGAATGGGGCAGTTCTAACCATTAGCACGTGTGCCAAGTGACCTAGATGGCTCTTTGAATCACTTACAAATTGAAGCACTCACATCATTTTACATCAGTTTATTCCTCAGTGTCTGCACATGCATATGTCTGAACGCAAGTAAAGGGTTCTTTTTTGTTGTTGTTGTTGTTTTTAAAAAAAGAGCATTTTCAGTAGCTTCAAATATCTATGCATTATACATTCCTGGAGCCTTGATAATGTCCAAATTGAAGTACTCTGGGAAATTTGAAGAGCTTGAATCATTTTAAATTGCCCTGTCCATGGCTCAGAGCTTAGGTACTTCACAAATTGGAGAACCCTCTTGATTCTGAAGCATTTCAGTAATTTCGAATCAAAGCATGTACATCTAGATTTCATTTATATTTGCATTTTAACTTTCAGTCACCTTGCACAGGCCAACTGAAAAATAAAGACATTCTTCGTTTTGAGACCTTTTAGTAGCTTGCTTTCATTTTCAAAAATTTTTAAGTGTGTCTCTCTTCTTTTCTGTTTGTGATCAAATCAACATAGCAAAGGTCACAGGTTGAAGAGGTGTATTTGCTCCACCAACAAGTTGACCTTGACTGTGTTTGCTACACTCGAATTTGAAAATGTCAACACAGCGATGGACCTTACTCTAAAAAACTAAGATCCATGCTACTGCTCAGGCTGACATTTGACTCTTGCACTAACTATCCCAACTGGAGAGACATGACAACAAATTTAGAACTTTCTTAAACCAAACTAGCTTTGATTCCTAGAAGTGCAGTGGGAAAATTTGAGATTGAGTTTTTAATTTCAAGGTACAAATTATTGAAATTAGGCCACCAAAGGGCCTCTGAGGTAACTCCTCAGGTCTGCAGAGATATTTACTACATGGCTAACGAGGGAATAAATTCTGTGTGCTGTAATTTGGAATGCACCGAATTAGCTGACCTCCCACACCCTGCACCTCCCCAAAAAAGTAAAGATGTTTAAAATACAAGCAAGAGTGTCTGACATCAAATCTCACAGAACTGCATGGGAATTCTCCACATGAAAGATTCCAGGGTATGACCTACAGGGTGCATCGCCCTATACAGTCATAAATTAAATTTACTGTAACAACCATACATGCAGAGAAAAAAGACTCACAGAGCTAAATAATAAAAGCAAGACTAAAATTAAGGATATTGATCATTTGCCCCAAAATTGAGAGCCCCAAATCATAAAGTGATTAATATTAGAGGAACTCACTTCACTCCCAATATTCCTCATAGAAAATTAGCACAGTTTTAAATGTCCCAACAACTGTAATTTTTAAATATGTCTGCAAATGTTTTGTCTCATTTAATTGCTGAAGAATAATCACATAATTTTTCATTCAATATAAAGATTTACGTAAAGTGTTTATGAACCTTAAAGGGAGAGCCCACAATTCATGTCTGATTTTTTTTTTTTTTTGGTTGCTTTTTGCTTACATGAAATTCCTACACAACATAGTGGAGTTTTTCCTAAGTAAACACGAGTAAATCAAGTCCAGACTCCGTTCTCCTAACTGAGAAGATTGGAAAATGTCCTTTCCCACCCAGCGCTCCCCGCTGAACAGCCATGGGTGCTTCTTAGCCGCTGAGACAAGGGGGGAAAAGATACATGGAAAGTAGACCTCTGTTTTTAAATAAAAGTAAAGACCTGATTTTAAGAAGAGGTGAGGGTCAGGCCAGGTCAGACATTTGATTCCCTGGGTCAGGCCTCTTCGGTCTGTGACCTACCAAGACAGGCATCATGTTCTTACTCTTCTCTGACAAAAGCAGCGAAAACAAAGCATTTTAATACAATCTGGACTAATTAGGCTTCCAAGTTAGAATAAAGGGACATGTTGGGAAAAAAAAAAAAAAAGAATGAAAAAATAGAGAGAGCAAGAGTGACAGAGCTTTTCTTATTTTATGACAATTAAAAAGCACATTGTGATCAAATGACGGCATATGTGAAAAGTGGCTTGAAGCAAATTATCCTGTTTTCCAAATTTCAGGAAAATCATTTTTCCAAACTAATAGGATTACCCATCACAAAGAATGTCTGAAACTGCTATTTCATATGCCAACGAATCCAACCATGGAAAAAAGAAAACAGAATGAGCAGCCTCAAGAAAGAAAGAAAATAGAAAAGGCTCATAGGGGGTTGTATTGGGCCCATTATTTACAAGTGAAAAATTCCTTTGTTAGCTGTGTGTCTTGAACAGACTTTATAGCATAACCTGACAGATCAGTCTCTGACCAAACAGAACTCCTAGCCTGTCAATTGTGGTAGTAGCTCGATTTGCAGTTAGGAGATTGTGGTCTCAAATCTTACTAGCTGCAGGGGGGAAAAAACATTGTTGTGTATGTGATCCAAAAAATTAGGTACAATTGATTACATAATAAAATTCTGGCATAAAACATCCCCGTTCTTAAATTTGAGGATGTTATATTGCAAAATTTGGTGACTTTGAGACATACTTAATATATGTGACTTCAAGAAATGGTTTGCCTTTTTATAGTCTATTCCTATTACACCAGGTCTTTGATTTTTAGTTAAAAAAAAAAAATAGTCATAGTACCACTGAGTAAGGCTATGTTAAAGAACTAAACATTTAGGGAGCCAGCAGTTAGCGTAATGGCTATGTCGCTGGACTCCCACATAGTTGACCACGGTTCGTGTCCCGGACCTGGTGGCTTAAAACTCACACCGGGCGCGTTTGCGTGCGTGTCCAAGATCCCGAGAGGAGAATGGAGGAGAAGGGATTGTGGTGTGACCATTCCCCCCTGGGGGGTGATTTCTTGCTTTCCGTCTCTATGTCTCTCTCTGTCTGTCTGGCGAGCGCACGCGCCCTATAGCTAAAACCTCTCAAAAAAAAAAAAAAAAGAACTAAACATTTAGAAAGTATTCAATAAAAGAAATCATCTGTATCCTACCAGTTATACATATCCTCATGCACATGCCATTGCAAATATTTTCAACAAGTATCAAAGATAAATTCCTAATAAAAATAAGAAAATTCTTCTGGTGTCATTAGTCATTTTCATATACAAGCTCTAGTCACTTTATAAAAGAAGTTGGTTGTTTTATTTCTTCTTTGGTCTGAGCTAAGCTGCAATTTTAATGAAACCTTCCCAAAAAGTAAACTCTTACTCACTATGCGATAGTCTTCAACAAAAACGTTGGTGTGGAGAGCCAAGTTGTCATATCACATTATCGCATGGTTCGGCTAACAGTATAGAAGGAGCCTACAATTGGAAGTGCTAACCCACATTCTCATTATGTTTCACACAGCTCGGAACTGTCTACATTATCGCATGGTTCGGCTAACAGTATAGAAGGAGCCTACAATTGGAAGTGCTAACCCACATTCTCATGTTTCACACAGCTCAGAACTGTCTGTATATACATGGAGAGTTGACACAGCACAGGAAGCAGACAATGCAGTGGTGGCCCCTTTCTGTAACAGACACACGGCTCTGACGTTTATGCGCCGGGCATCGTCAAGGACAGTGTGAGCAGCAGGACAGAGAGAACGGAGAAGTTAGAGGGGCATCTGGAAGGCAAAAGATAATTCTCGTGGCAGAGTGATTACCTGCAAGTAATAGAGGCGTTGGAGTTGAATCCAAACATTTTATGGACAAAAGGCTGACATTAAGACACAAGAAAGAACTACCAGTGTAAGCAGTATAAGCAAAGTGTTACAATGTACATACGTCAGTTTAGGTTTTATCTCCTTTTACAATGGAGAGACTGCGGCACATTTAGAGACCAGGAAATAAGTCAGTGGAGAGAGAAGGGCTGAGCAACTCAGCCAGAAATCCAGAGGACATTTTCTTGGACTGTTCACAGGCAGAGTGACAAGTCCAGAGAAAGCACTTTGGGAATAGGTAGTATGTGGATTTCTAGTTCAACGTTGATCTTTTCACTAAAGGGAAAAGGAGTTTCCAAAAACCAGCAGAAAAAAACGCCTGACATCTTTTTGGAGACAATCTCGAATAATCTCTCCTGAGGGATTGTCCATGGGTTTACTGCAATATTATACTGGCATACTCCATAGAATATTTGTGTGGCACAAATTACTTGGCTTATGGAGTTCTCCTTGGGAAATCACATACATATTAGACACTGGACCAGGTCAGAAGAAGAACTTCCATTAACATGTTGCGGACACAGTTTGCAGGTTGCATTGGAATACCTAGCACTATCATTGAGTCGCACTTATTACTACAGTAATATGAAACATACATGATTCTGTTATATGCTATGTCAGAAGGGAGAAAAAAACAACTTTCAGTTTAGAGACCACTGGTTAAATGGTTTAGTAAATGTTTACAATTTAGAATTTCAACTCAGTAAGATTTGACGATCACATAAACGTTATTAGTTTATATATAACAGAACTTTCTCAAAGCATGGAGAATTGGTTTGAACCTTATCATAACTAACTCAGCTTAACTAATAAAACGTTCTTAACATAACTGAGCTTAGAGAACTGGTTTGAACCTCATCATATGCCTATGTGATGGCAATGATATCTTGAAATTATTGAGCTAATTTTAATGCAAGGAATTTGAAATACTTTGTAAATGTGAAAACTATTAACTATGTTTTCACATAAACAGTGGCAGGGCTGGCAGGTGGTGTGGTAGTTAAAGCTCTGGACTCCCTCAGGGCTGGGTGGTTCAAGTCCTGGACCTGGCTTGCTTTCTAACTCCTCCTCCTCCTTTCCATATCTCTCTGGTCGAATTTTAAAAATAAAAATAATGATGAATAAAATTAAATCATTCTTTAAAAAAAAGAATCATTAGCAAAACAAGATGCCATCCTGTTAGTAATTTTAGCTACTCAAGAATAAAAGAAAGAATGGGTCACAGGTAGAGACCACAAAACGTGATTCCGCAGGCACTAAACACACTGTAACATCCCAGACCTCCTCCTTCAACTCTCGAAAGTATTTCTCTCAAAAGGTCTCACTGTGTCTAAAAATTCAAACATTAGTCAATCTATTTTAAGGCCAATTTAGATAATTTTTAAAAGTATATAAATCCTGCTCTAGGAAAAGAAATGTATTAAAACATCAATAACCACAAAGTCTTCAGGGTAATTTGGTTTATTAGATTAGTTAGCCAATTATCTTGCAAATCCCAGGGAGCCAGATCCATTTTAGAAAGTCTCAGCATAATTTGGGAAAACAAAATTTGTTTAACAGGTCAAACTACACGAAGGACAAGGTACCATCCCTCTATAAGGAGGGAAGAACTATACCAAATTCTTTATAAAACTTGCAAAAAAAAAAAAAAAAAAAAAAGTACAGTGCTAAGAAAATGTGCCATTCTTCTATGAGGAGAAAAGAACTGTTCCAAAAGGGAAATGAAATTTGCTAGAGAAAAAAAAAGTATGGGGCTCTAAAATCACAGCACCTTCATTCTGATGAATGACGGCTGCACAACCAATCGCTCTAAACACAATGGCTAAAGCAAGCATCCTCACCTCATTGTGCATTATGTTTCTGCCGATCAGGAGCTTGGGAAGGGAAGGCATGGGAGTGAGGCTTTGGCTGAGGCTGTCTCATGGGGTTGGTCAGCTGTAGATGGAATTAGAACACAACAGTGGAGGGCTGAGCCGGCTTGGGGCTAGAGGAGCATTTCTCTCTCTGATGTGGACTCAGAAACTCCAAGTGACCTCTTCACGGAGACTACTTTTAACTTCTCAGTATGAACATGGAAGCATCAGGACAGACAGATTGTTTACATGTGCTTAGAGATCTAATATTAATGGGTATAGCAAACAATGTGGAAACTGAATAAACTCATATGATTCAGCCTTGGAAATCACAGTGTATTACATTTGCCATATGTTTTGGTTAAAATAAGTCACATAGTTTCTTCAATTGAAGGAGAGTCGAAGTTACATTGTAGGAAAAGTATAAGAGGTGAAAGATACAGTTGCCATCATCTTTGGAACATACAGGTTTCTTATAGCCTAGGATTAGCTTTAGAAAACAAGCCTAGGGAAGATGGTGCAATGGTTATGTCACTGGACTCCCACGTGGTTGACTGATTAGAGTCCTGGACCCGGGGGCTTAAAACTCTCACCAGGAACTTGTAAGTGTGTGCTCAAAGTCCCAAGAGGAGCATGGAGGAGAAGGGACTGTAGTTTAGCCATCACCCCTGGGGAGGGTGATTTCTCACATTCTGTCTCTCTGGTGAATGCATATGCCCCATAGCTAAAATCTCTGTTAAAAAAAAAAAAAAAAGAAAAGAAAAGAAAAAAAAAACAAATCTTAGCTTTCTCATCCTTTGCACAACCATCCATATAGTCAACATAATTATACCTATATGCTATCATCAATGCAAGCAAATTTCAGTTTATAAAAAATCTCTCTGAGAATCATACAAGATTGAAAGAACAATATCCACAATCAACTGTAATGAAAGTTCATATTTTTTAAAATTTAATCGATGCCAAGCACTGTGCATATATATTTTACACATTAATTCTACATACATTAACTCATTTAAATCTATACAGCAATCTACCATAAATACATCTAAGGAATTTTACACTACAGAATAAAGATGCAAAAAATCATATTCACACTTTGTAGGGCATAACTAGATTTCCCTCAGTCTTTCACAGCTGAGTGAGGGAACTGGGAGCTCTGAATTCACAAGACAAAAGGGCCTTCTGAGCTCTTTTATTTTCCTTGTTTTTTAAAGAATTATTCATTTTAATTTTATTTATTATTGTTGCATTTTAATTTTATCAGAGAAAGACTAAGACAGAGAGAGAAGGGAAAGTAAGAAAGCAAGCCACCAGGTCCAGGACTTGAACTGCAGTTGGCCAAGGGGGAGTCTAGTGCCTTAACCACCATGCCACCTGCTGGCCTCATTGTTATTTTATTTTCATTCTGAGGAACAAGAACAGATTACAGGTCAATTAATTGTCACTAAAATTTTAGTTTAGAATCCATGCAGCTCAATTACTAATGTGAAACAGAGAGAGAAAGAAAGAGAGAGAGAGAGAGAGAGCAAGAAAGAAAGAAAGAAAGAACGAACAAAAGAACAAACACTTTCTGGGAGAAATTATCATCTGAAGCCTGTATGACTCTTTATAAGAAATGTCTTGCTGGAATGAGAGCGTACAAGACATAACCAGATATGGTGGCATGCACCCATAATCCCAACGACTCCAGAGGCTGAGGCAGGAGGATTGAAAGTTAGTTAGGATTGAAACTGAGCAATAGCGCTAATATCCTATCCCTAAAACAACAACAGCAACGAAACTCAAAACTAACACTATTGTACGAAACACAAGAAGACATAGGTAAATAAGAAAATAAAGAGAATAAAAAGGAGATAATGGGCCAAAAGTGGTATTCGAAGAGATAATGGCTAAGAATTTTTCCCAAACTAGTGAAAACATATTAACTCAAAGATTTAAGAAGTTTAGAGAATCAGTAAAATTCAAATATCCAGGCATGTCTCAATTCAAATGCTGAAAGCCAACGCCAAAGACAAAATCGTGATTTAAACACAGTGGTACAGAGGTCAGACCATTACTTGGGAGGGCCTGGATTTGGTTCTGAACCAAGGTGAACAGCCAGACATGGTTCAGGCTTCTGTAATCCCAACTAATGAGGAGGGCGGGGAAGGAAGACTGTGAGAAACCAATGGCCTACCAAAAATGTCTATCTCTGTCTCTATTTTCTCTCTCTTTTCCCTCTTTCTCTCTCATAAAGAAAACAAAAATCTTAAAAGCCATGTCACAATATGTGCTTTCGGTCTTTTAAAAATTGTTCATACCTGTTCTTTAATACTAATTTACTGACTGCTTCCCTGTTTTAAAGGTTTATTTGATTATTATAAAATAATATCTATTTTTCAACTCTTATGTGCAGAAGTCTATCCATTTTAAGTCCAGTTGGCTAATAACGCTGTTTAAATATTCTAAATCCTTACTGATACTTTGTTTTACACATTACTTTAGACTACACTACATTAATCTTGTGACTGACTTTTGAAGAGAAAAGATGGAACCTAGAAGACAATGCAGTGACATCTGAAAAGTAGCCAAAGGGTGGGAGTGAGTGGGCCCGCCAACATATATTCCTTAGCATACAGCCTTCAGGAAGTGAGGCAATATGGGTGTGGTGGCACACACTTAGAGTCCCAGCTGTTCAAGAGGCTGAGGCAGGAGCACTGTTAGATACTGAGAATCTGTCTTTAGGGAAAAAATAATGAGGGCCATGACACGGAGGTTGGGATGCTGGATCCCATATGGCCGACTGCACAACTCGGGTCCTAGACCTAGTGGCTTAGGGATCACACAGGGTATGTGTACATGCATGACCAGAGCCCCGAGAGAAAAATGGAGGAGAGGGGATTGAGGCATGGCCGTCCCTCCTGTGGGATGGTTTCTCACTTTCCCTCTCTCTCTATCTCTCTCCAGGGAGCACATGCACCTTATAGCAGAAAACTAAAAAAAATAAAAGTGAATTGAAGCAATAAAAGCTTCTTATCAAATATCTTCTCCTCCTCAAAAAGTTTAAAAATGTGTTCCAGTAAATGTGTGCCAGTTGCCCTCCACAATCAAATTACTACTAGAGTTTAATAAAGTTAGGGCCAGCAGGTGGCGTAGTGGTAGGGCTCTGCACTCCCACCTGGATGACTGCAGAGCCCTGGACCTGGTTGGTTCTCACTTTCTCTCATCAAATTAAGTAATAATAATGAAGACAATAAAGTTAAAATTAAATGATAATATATGAGTCATACAGAAGAAGGAAAGAGTACCAGAGAAGGTAAACTTATAAAGAAATATGAAGGACTCTGAGTTGTAAAGCAAGAGTATTTATGTCTTGTTGATATATTCCATAAGGAGAAGTAAATATATTTCAACAGTACCAAAAAGTGTGGATGGGGAGGTGATAAATGGAGTTAAATACTTTTACATTTCTTAAATTATTGAAAAAGTAATAAGCATTATAATTTAGAGAGATCATAAGTCAAAGGCATAAATTTTAAACTTTATTATAATAAGAAATAACAAGAAAATGTATAGAAAAGTCTAAAAAAATATCATTAAGAATATAAAATATTTAAACAGCATTATTAACCAACTGGATTTAATATTTATAGAATTCTGCCCAGAAGAGTTGAAAATAGGTATTATTTTATAATACCCAAATGTACATTTAAAACAGTAAAACAGTAGGTCAAATTAGTATTAGAGCACAAGTATGAACACATTTTAAAAGACTGGAGGCATTTAAAGTATGTTCTGACAACAGAAACCAAATTAAAAATCAACAAAATTAAATAGACCAGAAATATAAACAGAAAATCCCACATGATTAGAAATTAAATGCCACATTTCTAAATAGCATTGAGCAAGGAGGGTATACAATGAAGATCAGAAAATAGTTAACCTGTACAATAAGGAAAACACGCAGATCAAAATGTGTAGGATGCAGTTTAAACAGTCTTCAGAGCAAATTCGTAGTTGTGTTTGTCTAACAAAAAAAGAAAGATCAAACGCTGACTACTAGGCAGTCATTTCAAGAAGCTAAAAAACAGCAAAGAAATCTGAAGAAAGGAAATGATGATACAATCAAAAATCAGAAAAATAAATAGAATATACATAAATAAACTTTCCATCTAAAAACTACAAGCCACTGCTGAGAAAAATGTAAGAATACCTAATAGACAATACACTGGATTAGAAAACTTAAGATTGTTGGACTGTTAAGTTTTCCTACATCAATATATTTTTTAATGTAATCTCAGTTAAAATGCCATATTCATTTCTTGTGGCTGTTTTAGTAAATGACTACAAACTTGGTGCCTTGACAAAACAAGAATTTTTTTTTTCAAAGTCCTACACAACAGAAGTTTGAATCACACTTTCAGAACAGTCACCCAAAGACTCTGAGGACAATCTGGTCTTTGCCACTTCTGGGTTTTGGTGACTGTCAGCATCTCTTGGCTTGTAGCCATCATTGATCTCTGGTTCTCTCTTTACGTGGTCTTTTCTGCACGCCTCAACCCCACCCCCC
>NW_006159960.1:2050881-2065676 GCF_000334495.1 Tupaia belangeri chinensis
CCCCCCCCCCCCAGCCTATGTCTTACAAAAATTCTTGTGATTGGCTGTAGGATCCACCAGGATAAACCAAAGTGACCTTTTCTCAAGATTCTTAATTATATCTCCAAAGACACATTTTCCAAATAAGGTCACATTTACAGGTTCAAAAGATTTAGATGTAGACATATTTTTTTTTTTTTTTGGAGAGATTTTCACTGTAGGGCGCGTGCGCTCGTCAGACAGACAGAGAGAGACATAGAGACAGAAAGCGAGAAATCACCCCCCAGGGGGGATGGTCACGCCGCAATCCCTTCTCCTCCATTCTCCTCTCGGGATCTTGGGCACGCACGCACACGCGCCCAGCGTGAGTTTTAAGCCACCGGGTCCAGGACACGAACCGCGGTCGACTACGTGGGAGTCCAGCGACATAGCCATTACGCTAACTGCTGGTTCCCGATGTAGACATATTTTTGAAGCTCATTCTAAAATAAATAGATATATCTGGGATAACCAAGTCTCTCTTGAGGAAGATGAAAAAACTGCAGAGGCTTCATTCTGATATCAAGACTTACTGCGGCAATTACGATAGTGCATGGGGCACGTAAGGTAAAGGCATATCAAAGAGAACTCCCAGAACATACCCACACATAGTTTACGACAAGATTGCCTAGCAATTCAACAGGAAATTAATTTTAACTGAACAAAACTTGATTAATTTGATATGTGCATTAAAGAAAAGGAGTAAGAACATCTTGACTTGGATCTATATACAAAAACTTTAATTTGACCTGTGGCTTAGGTAAGAGACTGGAAGCAGAGATGAACAGTTATTCACTGCATGAGATTTATTAATAAAGTATTCTTCAGGGAAAAAAAATAAGACAGGTACTGAGGAAAAAAATAAGGAATATGAAAAGCTGAATAAGAATATGCCCTCAGATATAGCCTAGCCTTAACTTGGTCCACAGATGACGGCTGTGAAGCAGAGTTTATAGCCCCGGTAGCGCTCTTCAGTCAAGGAGCACTGGAAGGCAGACTGAGACATCTGGCATTGGCGATTGCCATGGTGAGAGGGCAAGGATCAGCTTCTAGGGACTCTGAGCCATTAGCAGCTCACGAAACAGCTTGAGATGAATGGACACACCGAGCTAAAAAAGGAGGATCTGGTAAGATCACCACAGTGTTTACTACCGGACAGAGCATCAAAGTAAAAGAGTAGGAGCCTGACAGTGGCAGCCTGGCACCACAGACACCACATCACACAAGGCTTCGGAGGAGAGTCTGCCGGTATACAGCTGTGCATCCCAAATGGTTTTCTGGTGTAAGTTCGGGCAAGTTACTTGTTTCTGTCACTAACAGGTCTCCTGTCTGTTCAGTGAGGATAATACTCCTGCGCTATTGATCCTTCATTTGCCACTCGCCCCTTCCCCAATCCAAGTCCTTCTCCCCACTTCCTTGTACAGTGCTATGATCCAGGAGGCTGATCCTATGAACTGCCTTGCAGGCTTCCCTGCCCACAAGCTTGCAGGGATACTCAGCCAATGGAGGTCAGCAGGGTAGAGGTAAGGAGGACGGCAAGTTCAGGCATTTCTTTCCATTCCTTCCCGCCTTCCCCATACCAGCCCCCATCTCTGTTAGCAGGCCTTTCACTAAAGCCTTTCCCTATCAGCCAACTGGGAAGGAAGCCGTTTCCTATTGGAAAACTAATTCATGTAAATATGTAAAACTAGGATTCTTGTGAGATGTATATGAGAAAATTTTATATAAAGTGCTAAATACAGGACTTAGCACATAGTGAATACTTAATAAGTCTTCATTTTAAATGGACTGCTTCATTTTATAAGTTTAACAAACAGACTGCAAGCATTTTGAGCCTGGAAAGACCACTTCTATTATAAAAATATTGCCATTGTGTCATATTATGATGGCATTATGATATCTGGTTCCTCTAATTCTCTTTATCCTAATCCCATACTCTCACACGAAGTGCCTTTCTGGTTTTCACTGTTTCTCATTTAGGTCCACTAGTAGACAATATCCCAAGAGCAGCTCTATTACGACCACCCCATTCTCTGCCGTGTTTCTCATTTCGGATGAACAAACTAGCATTCTGATTCTAATTTGACCCTCAAGCTAACCTGATGAATGGAAAAGAAAACACTGACCATGTTGGTTCAAGTATTTTGTTCTCTTTGATATTATCCATTCCCATTTTAAATTAATAAATTATTGTTTGATTTTTATGCATACATCTCATGAACTTGGCTATTTCTATTCAATAATGCAATAATTATTATTTATTACTGTTCTTGCATGGTTCAATGACCTACAGATACATCAGTACAGAAAAAAAAAGACTAGTTCCTGTTCACATGAATCCTATATTCTGAGGATGGAAACAGTCAACAAATGCTCAAAAGAAAAAAAAAATCAAATGATAATAAAAACTATGTAGAAAATTAAATAAGGTATGGTGACATGATGGAGAGTGACTAGGTGGCTAGGAAAGGTGTCACTGGAAAAGTTATAACTGATCTTTAGATGTCAAGAAAAAGGCAGGCATGATAAGATCAGAATAAAGAACATTTCAAGCAAAGGGAATGAGTTAGACATTTTAAAAGTTAGAATTGTGTTAATGTGTTCAAGGAACAGAAAGAATGCTAGTGGCCTAGGGAGTAATGGAAAAGACTGTATGACATGAGGTAAGAGAGATACGTAGCTAGCGACGAGTTCATCTAGGGCTGGGTTGTGAGAGGCAAGAATTTGTGTATATATATGTCATTGACTACCAGATCAAGGAACTGTAGGAAGCTATATGCACCAAAATGGCTGACATGACCTTCATACAAGGACCTTCAAGTATCCTTGTTCCGGGAGTAGACAATTCACCCTGAGACTTCCTCATTCAGGCAAGTCCTCAGTCAGGTCCGCGACAATTCCCGCCCCCTTTTCCTACCCTGTGTATATAAGAACGTTCTCTGGCCCTCAATAAACGAGCGACTGCACACCATCTTGGGCTGTGACACTGTGTCGCTCCCGTGTTGTGACGCTGCGTGGGTTCCAGACCTCCGCTCTCTCACTCAGGCACCCTGCTCGATTGTCCCACAGGCCGGGACAAGGAACTGAAGGTAATATAAGATAATGCATTGGAGAGAACACTGTGAAAGTGATGGAAGGGTAGAAGAGGAAAAAGTGGGAGTCAATTTAGTAAATATTCAGAGATGAAATTAATAAATAATAAATAAATTCATGAAATTATGTGGTACGGTTTGAGTTTCCAGAGAGGGCTAAACATTGGGTCTCAGGAAAGTCATGATGCATTTTGCATAAAATATGTTTACAGAAATGTATATATAGTATGTTTATAATAAATGTATATATTGATATGTTTATAATATGTTTATAGAAATATATATTGATATACGTTAATGCACATAGTTAACAGAGGAAAGATGACTGAATTTTTCCCTTTATATTCTGAATGTCTTTTTCTGTAACTAAACATTTGCGAGAAATCATCTCATCTCATGCTTATGCAGGCCACTAGTACATTGCCCTGATCCATTCTGTTAATAATAGTAGAAAACACCTGATCCTGAGTAATTTGCAAAAATAGAGGTTTATTGAGTTCATGGTTTGAAGGCCTACAGTCCAGGCTGCATCTGGTGAGGGTCTTCTTGCTGTGGATAACATGGCAGAGGGCAGGAGCTTGTGCAGAGCAAAGCATGTCTGTCTCATTCCTTTTCCTTATAAATCCACAGGATCAATTATGGAGCCTAACCTAATGCCAAATCACTTCCTAAAAGCCATCTTTCGACACCATAATCAGTTTATGGCTCCTCTTAATTCCTTCAGAATACACCCCAATTCCAGCTCATTAATTTTTGGATGACACATTCAAACAATTACACCCATGTACATATCTTTGTCATTGATGATGATGGTGCAGCTGTTTATTATGCAGACTAAATCTTAATGATTCCCAAAACAGGTTTTTAAATCTTCTCTTTTGGTGCAAAAGAGAGAACGATGATAAAATGATTATTTTGAGTTAGATAGAACAGGAAAACTTACAGGATTTACCTGAATTTTCAGCTTTCTTGGATTACTAGATGTGATCATGTTTTTCAAATTGAGAAACTTTGCTTTTTTTTCCTCCCAAGTGAAGCAGAAAATCAGTTATCTGCTCTAATGCCTGAAACAGCTGATTAGTCCAAGTTCTCCTTGGAATCCTGTTTTACTCACTGACACATAAGCTAATGCTGTTGGTGAATGTGAGGTGACAATTTCACAGATGTCATTTTTTAAAGATTTACATTAGAAGTATAATTTTAAAAAATCTTCAGTGCAGACGAATGAGAAAACTCTCATTTCTTAAGTCAGCACTCAAAGACAAGGGCAAAAAAATGGAGCAGCCTATGGAGTATTGCTGTATGCTAGGCCGTGTGTATACTGTAATAGGTATTACATTTACTAGGCTCCATAAAAGTGTGTGTAAACATGGCGGCATGATTCAAAGACCTGAGTGTTAAACATTCCTCTGCTATTAATCTGTTTCCTCAAGCTATTCCCTGATATTGCTATAACTTAGTGATTTCTTTAGAAAGGCATTTTTTCTTTTTAAAAACTTATTTGTTTGATTTTATCATTATCATTATTCTTTTCATAATTAGGTATAGGGCATGTATGCTCCCCAGAAAGAGACAGACAAAGAAGGGAAAATGAAAAAACAAGCCACCCAGTTCTGGCACTCAAACTGTGCCCAGCCACATGACAAGCCACCAGTTCTGGGACTCAAACTGTGCCCAGCCACATAGGAGTCCAACGCCCCAACCACCATACCACCCGCTGGCCCCAAAAAAGCATTTGTCTCAATCAACCCACAACTACCTTCTCAAATGGTTACAATGTAGCTAAGCAACATTCAACTACTTCCTATTTTGATGTGAATCTTCAAATGATGTTGAGACAGAGACTGTCTCCTCCTCTGAAAGTCAAATGAAGGAAGGGGATTCTATCTATTCTCTGCCAGTTAAAAGGAAGAAATGTGGCTAAGTTTCTTAATCAGACCATTGAATCTTAAAATAATTGTATCAGTACGGGAACATCCAGATATTATTTATTGGGCAGTGGAAGAATCAGAAGCAACAAGGCATCTATACTCCAGTAGAGAGACTGGCCAATGTTTTTGCTGCCTAGCCCCAACTGTTCCTAATATAATTTTTATAATATGTTCGTTTTTCTTTACTTCCCATAAGAAGCACTGGTTTCTGCCATTCGTGAGCAAGAAAGTTAACATGGAAACAAAACATTTATGTTATTCAACTCAGAACTGAAGTTTAAAGAACTAATCATTTAAATGAAAAGTTATAAACAATCTATAAAGCACTTAATATCCAAACATTTTAGATGACTTTCAACTATTTGTATTTGTACTTAATATTATCAAGCAATTTATTTTGTCAAATATTTTCACATAATCAATATAAACCTGTGGGCTACTAAGGACTGCAGAGCTGAGCACATGTGATATACAGAGCTTATTATTTTTAAAGAAAATTAAAAAACAATAGAACTTTCATCATTCGGACACAAAATTCTCATTTCCTAAATTCATGTTGTTCCACTTAGTACACTGTGACTTTGCAAAAATGACTTATCTCTCACCTTAATATGCCTATGTTTAAAGGAGAAGTATTAATCATTTAATATTGGACATGTCAATACTTGTTACGGATATTAAACATATTCTGAAAATCTAGCAAAGTATAGAATACAGAAAACCACTAAAAGTGGTGGTGATAGAGATAATTTTCTATTGTGGTTGACTTATTTCTCCTTTTATTGTACCAACAGTGGACTCACCTGGCTTTGAAATTAACAGCAGAACATAAATTCTTTATAGTTCATCCCTCTAAAACTCTATGCTTTGATTTGCTTTTTTTAACCACAAAAGAAACTCTTCATTTATTTATGTTTATAATCCCCCAAAGAATCAGTTCCCTCCCTCTTTCACCTAAATGCATCCCCCCTCCCCCCATAACCTTCAAAAAATACTGATTTGTTCCTGGGCTGAAATGAGTATTCATTTTCTTCCGTGGCCACCTCCCACCCTGCCCTCTTTCTCCCATTGCCTATGTATCTACTGGCTCTGTAAACTTGATCACCTTTTGCCTTCCTCTCCAAAGGCAGTTTCCCAAAGACGCATTTCTGGTCATAATATATGGGTTCCATCTTTAAAATCACATTTTGATTACATATCCAGCCAGCTCTCCAGCTCTTATTTGTGTAGTAATACTCCATAGCTTCCTAGCCCTATTTCAGTTCTATCCCATGGCCACTCCACACCTTACCAAGAGCAACTCGTCAGTAGAGATGAGCTTCTAAGCTCTTACCTGCTCCCTGAATTCACTGTGGGCCTCAGTTCTGTTGTTAGTTGAGGGTATAGATGTTGACCAAAGACAAACATCTGATGATTCTGAAGCTGAAAAGGAAGGAGAAACCAAATTCAGAAAGTTGCACATTTCATTCCTGAATTTTACCTAATATAAAGAATTCATTCATTTCTTCTGCCAAGAGTTGACTCTACCCATCACAGTATTAAAATTTTCCAAAAATGTAGCCAGTTTTGTGGCCCAGCCTTAATGCGCTGCTCAAGAGCAGCTGGATTCCACATGGCCACCATAGTTCAAATTCCCTGAAACACACCAGACATGCACACAAGTGCCCAGGATCTGATGGGCTGGAAGAAAGAGAGCTAAGCCTTATGGAGGGTGCTCTTCTCTCTCTCCCTCTCTCTCTCTCTCTCTCTCTCTCTCTCTCTCTCTCTCACACACACACACACACACACACACATGCATTCTATTGTTCATAAACAAATAAATAATATTTTCCAAAGAATCCCCTTGTTTACACAGAGTATTACACATAAAAGTTAACTATTTTTGCTCTCTCATTTTCCTCCTGGAATATAATTAGATATCAAATTCTGTTAATTCTTCACAATCTTTTTTCTAATTCATTGTTGTCATAAATTTCTTTCATTTAGCTCTATCATGATTTAAAATAAAAACTTCTACAATAAAGATAAATAGCAAAATACAAATTATCTTTATTACCTCTGATGTTGATCACAGCCCACCATATATAATTAAATAAGTATACATAAAATAACACAAAACAAAAAGTTATACATATATATTTATCTTACCACATTCTGAAAGACATTAGAGGAACTGTATTCACATATGGCTGATAGGTCACCAAGGGCAGTGTGAGAGAAAGTGGAATTTAAGCCCAGAATATGGTATTGCAATAACTCCTGTATTTCGTTTCTCTTCTCTCCAAAATACCTCCCAATATGCAATCTGATTAATCTTTGCAAAATATTACTTCAATTTTGCAAAGTAAGTTAATAGGCCAGTTTTATATACCCTACAAGCCAAGTAAGGGATTTTTCATTGGAACAATACAATTATTGTAAGAAATAGATATGAGATCATTATCTTGAGTTGAGTGCCTAGAAAACTAATGCTTTGGGTCCTACATTTGGATAATTGAGGTATTTATATCAACATATGTGTATTTATATCAACATATTTTTAAATGATTAAATGAAGAAATGGCTGCAATAATGTTAAATCTAGACTTTCAAATATGTAACCAATTTTGAACAAAACAATAAAATTTATGAGATTTATCTTCAGTGCCATGAATTTCTTTGTTTACTTCAAGTCTGTCCCTTCCTCAATTCGACCACCCCAAATCTTCATATTCGTATATAATCCTTTTTTTTTTTTTCAAAATCTATTTGTACGTGCTCTGGTCACACTGAGGAATCAATTACAAATACCAGCTCAAATGAAAGAACATCTTCCCAGTAGAACTTGTGTGTGAATATATATAAAACTCTTACTGGTATTATCTCGGTAGTCCTAGCAAAGTCCCTAGGTTTTATTCAGTGAACAAATGAAGGAATAAGAGAATAAATTAAATTTAAAAAAAAGAAACATGATTGAGTTGAAGGCATAAAAGAAAAACAAGTAAGGCAAACAGAAAAAAAAGAAAAAAGACAAACCAAAGGGAAAAAGAGAGGGAGAGTCCAGCATTGAAATTTTTATTATTACCCTTTGGATAAGGAATGTCATGGGGTAGGTACTGATGTTTTGAAATATCCAGTGAAACTGAATCACATACACGGCTCCCGATTGTGCTGACAGGTGAGTCACATTCAATAGCAGGTAATACACTTCCTTGTAAGAAAGCAATGAGAAGCCACATGTTTTCTAGTTATTTCATTTTATGTGTGAAGCATTCATATGTGAGACATTATGAAACAAATCACCACCCAAATTAGATGCCAGTATGATTAATGCTGATACACATAAGCATATATAACAATTGCATATCTATAAACATAATTGCGGGCAAATGATTGAATTTAATAAAGAACTAGACATTTTTGCAAGTTATATGTACTTATTAGAAGTCAATATGGTTCTGCAGGGAAATTTATTTAATTCCATCATTCAGAAAAAAAATTCTGAATGTAGAAGCATTTTTCTAAAACTGGGTGTATGGGATAATTTATAATAATATTGAGAACAAGTGATATATTTTAGCTCACAGTGCAGGTGACTAAATAACAAAGCCCACAATACAGTATGGAAAATTTTCCTCAGCTTTCTGACTTAAATTTCTCTAATGACTTGCCTAGATTGGAAAAGCTATCTTTTCTTAAAATCTTTCTACCTCATGTCTTATTCAGCATACATTCTGAGGACAGCTGAAGAAGCATATAATGAGTTACATTAATAACTGAAGAGGAAGAATGATGGGCTTCTTAAAGGTAGAGGAAGAGGAAAATCTGAGAATATGCAGATGTTTGTGTAGGACCAGGAGTGAATTGGTTATGAGCGTGACACACCCACGATCAGAGACGAAGCCACGAGGGACAGGACGCCTGTGAACTGACGCTCAGCACCAGAGTAACACCTGACCTGTTGGAAAGCCTCTGCCTTCCAGCCCTGCACGTGGAGAACAGTGGGAGGGAAATCACATTTACACTTCGTTTTTGCTGGTTTTTGTTTTTTAATCTTCAGGACAATTTTGGCCAATGGGAACTCCGTTTTCACTTGAAAGTATCAGGCAATCTAGAAGAAGCCAGTGCTTAATTACGTAAGATGGCAGAAAGGAAAATAAATTTAATCTTCTAAGGAAATGGGGTTGAGGGAGACATGAAAGTAACGATTTGATTTAAGCTTTCATAGTCAATGTTTTTAAAGTTTGTTTGTTGGTTTGTTTGTTTGTTTATTTATTTATTTCATGAGAGGAAGAGAAAGGAAGAGAGCGAGAGAAGGGCACCCCCAACAGGATCTTTATGGTACGACCCACCCCCAAGCTCAAACAGCCAGAATCACAGTACACACGTGCACCCAGCATGTAGACAGACCCCAGACAGGAGCCTGGCACCCTCCCTGGTGGGTCCATTTGCAGTACTACTATTCCACTGTCTGACTCCTATAGTCAATATTTAATAATAATATATGGGGCCAGCAGGTGGTGTGGAGAATAAGGGTGCTGGATTCCCACATGGCCAATCATGGTTCAAGTCCTGGACCTGGTGGCTTGCTTTCTCACTTTCCCTTTCTCTCTCTCTCTCTCTCTCTCTCCCTCTCCCTCTCCCTCTCTCCCTCCCTCCCTCCCTCGTCAAATAAAGAAAAAAAATAACAATAACAAATGGAAATAAATAAATAATTCTTTTTAAAAATAATATAATGATCCCTTGTTAAATGGCATTAAAAAATAGACTTTATAAAATTACTAAATAAGAATTTTTCAACAAGTAAACTTTGATAAGCCATGCTACAATCTATGCCTTTCACTATTCTGTTGTTAGTGTTTCTATTGCCTATATTTGTACCTTTAGATTCAACATGATCTGTCCTAATTTTACTTATCCTCCTTGAAATTATACCCCTTTTCAATGCTCTATTTTTCATAATCCAGGTATTTATTGGTTCAGTAAGATTTTATCTATGTCAAGGCAAAGATCTCTTCATGGTCATTTAAACTTAATATAACTACTAGACAGGAGGTAGATAACAGGTAACTATTTATTTAAACACTGTGAGTACAGCATGAAATTGCCACATCAGATTACTACATAGGCATCACCAAAATCTATTTTCAATGATACCTTTAGGCATTTTTACAGGGGTAAGGGATGGGGGAGATGTTATCTGATTGTGTGAGTGTCTATATATCCAAGAAATCACTATTGGGCGGGGTGGCGCCCGCCCTATGGCAAAAACCTATGGAGGCTGGAGGATTGCGGCACCGAGTCCAAGAAATCACTATTTTAAGTTTGTAGTGCAGTGTGAGGTATGTGTATTGTGTATGGCCTTACCTGAGTTAAATACCAATTACATCCACTACAAATGCAGAAGAGTACATTTGTAATAGAAAGCTCTACTTAATTTTGATTTGTGCTGGTTCATTAACAGGGATAAAATAATGCTCTGAGACCACATGAAAGAAGTAATTCAAGAGAAAATTAGAAAGAAAAGTATTATTGATGACTAGAGAACACATGAAAAAATATGACTCAACAGAGAAAGAGAACATACTAGGGTAACGAAACAGATCTGGAAGATCTAAGAAAATAATGGTGGGCTTTTGATGGAGCTTTACCTAACCTTATGAGGTAGTCTGTTCTTTACCTATCCTAGCACACAACATATGATCAACCTTAAGTTGCTCTTCCAAAGCATGCCTTGTCTTAAGCAACGATGACATTAGATATGTAATTATCACCTCACTATCTGTAACTCCACTTCTTTATCATAGCTTTATCACATACCCAGGTGTGTTATAACACTCTGGTTGAAATTTGATCATTCCGAATAATATAACAGAGCCATGAAAACTAGCAGCAAGGCAGACAGATCTGGCTACTTACCCAAGTGAAGATAGGCTATGGCAATGTAGTGACAGACAGGAAAACAGTCATAACAAAATGGACACTCCTCCTAAAGAGGGTGTCTGAAGTATGGTGTCTGTCTTGCCAAGATGCTCCAACAGACAGATCACTACCCACTTCTGCTATTCCACATGGGGCATGAATAGTAGGCAGATCTGAATATGTATTTGAATATATTTACATTTTTGGTAAGGCATTACAGTGAATAACTGGCTATGTATGTAGTGTGGCAGAACTGGATATAATTTCTGAAACATGTTGTAAAAATACTGTAAGCATAGACCGTTGGCAAGAGGTGTGGGCGCACATCTCAGTAAGCCTGTAAAAATGTTTCTGACAAAATCTTTCACGCCCTGGCATGATCAAGAGGTATTTAAAATGAGAAAAAAAATTACAAAATAAAATGAGTTTAGGTGTAGAGCTCCAACATAACCAGATTAAAAAATGCAAATACGAACAATAGAAATAACTACAGAAAAAAGTTGTTTAGTGAAGAAAACACTCAAAATTTTTTATGAAAATTAAAGTGATAAAAAACAGTTAATAAATGTTTTCACAGGTCTATAGACAAATATAACCAGGTCATGTAACAAATAAAATAAACAACACAGGAAAGAGCATGAATCTCATTAAATGCCATTGGAGAGGTGCAATTTAGACTTGAATGAAGTAACTCACGACTGAAATCCATCACTAAGAAAATCTGCAATGTCAAATTCTTTTAACAAGTTTTAATAAGGGAGGATACATTTTAGTCCAACAAATATTCATAAAACTGTACATGGGAATTTAGTGAAGATTATTTGTTTACAGATAAAAATATAAAGAACCAGAGTTGTGGAGCCGGTAAGTGGTGTGGTGGTTAAGGCACTAGACTCCCACATGGCTTAACCATGGTTGGAGTCCCAGACGTGGTCGCTTGCCTTCTCACTTTCTCTCTCTCTTCTTCTCTTTCTCTCTCTCTCTCCCCCACCCTCTCTCACACATGTGTCCTATGGCAAATTTTAAATAAGAATAAAAATAAATAAAATGAAATAAGTAATTCTTATAGAAAAAGAGCCAGAGTTATTCTCTCAAGGAAACAAACTGGACACCTTCTGGTGGATATGAAGTATCGATAATGCTTTTGTACTACAATATGGGCCACAGAAAGGGCACGTGAAGAGGTAAGAATAGGAGGCTTCAAGAATTTCAGAAAACATATGATTTTGAGATGGTCAATCAAAGATGAAATTTCCAATCCTACTAGAAATTATCCAAAAGCAATTTAAAAAGGAAACTCAAATGCCATTTTTGGTGAAATTAGGAGATAATGCCAAATCACAGTATATTTACTGTTATGGTTTGGATAACAGCTTCTTCAGTGTTTCATGTTTTGAAATATGGTCTTAGTGGGGGGTAATGGGATGTCTCCCAGAAACTCATGTGTTAGAACTGGATTAAATGGATTGAATTGTAAAGGTACTAGGTGAAAGTTTAATTCCTGTGTGGTGTCCTAGGGTACAGCCTTGGAATCAATTATGCCATTAGGATGGGGCCTCTATGCTTGAGTTCTGGTGGAGTTTATAAAGAAGGAAGGAGACCAGAAAATATAAGAGAGCATCACTCGGATACGACACTCTGCTGTGCGGAAAGCGTTGCCTTTCACTATCGTATGATGCTTTTGGACTTTCCAGCTATCACAACCGTGAGTCAAAATAAACCCTGTTCCCCTTAAATTCAGCCTCAGGTATTTCTGTGAGCAGTGCAATAATGGACTAAGGCAGCAAAACTTGGTAAAAAGCAAACAAAAACACAAAAATACTCCTTACTGGAAGCCAGATATGGCACTTCTCAGATACAGCTGGGATCTGAAGTGGCATATGTGAAGGCACAATAGTTTCATTTTTTCAAATGAACTGTGCATAGTGGCTGATGGTGCTTGACTGGACTCAGTATGACAAAGGAGGTAGAAGGCAGGGGAGAAAGAGGACTAGTGCAGAAAACCCCTGTTTGTAGATGCAGTCACAAAGGTAAGGGAATCTGCTACAAGGACAACTCACCATTTTCAAATAACTAGTAGTCTAAATAGACTCAAATAAGGGCCTACTACATACAGTAATTAAAAAATAAAGAAAGAGAAGTTCCAAGTTATAAGGTAGAAATAATACTATAAATGAGGCGATAATGAGCCAGCAATTGGCATAGTGGTGAAGGCACTGGACTCCCACATGGCTGATCACAGCTCAAGCTCTGGACCTTGTCACTTGAAAATCATGCTGGGTGCATGTACATGCATGTCCGAAATCCCAGAAGAGGAAGGGATTGCCACATAGCCATCTCGCTGAGAAAGGAGATTTCTCACTTTCTCTCTCACTGTCTCTGTCTCATTCTGGCGAGTGTACAAGCCCTATAACAAAAATCTAAATAAATAAATAAATAAATAAATAAATAAATAAATAAGACAATAAATAAAATGCAATAAATAGAAAAGACTTGAATGAAATAAACTTCACTGGAAAATAAGGTGATAAATCTTATTTTACATTATCAGGAGATAAGGTAAAATATCATAAGCTAGCAGGGCTCAAAGGAGTAGAACAGAAAAAACTTTTAACTATGACAGAATCAAAGGCCACATTAAAAGCAACATAATGTAATATAATCCTGTCTGAAAACAGTCATGAATATATGGATGGAAGTGATGAAAACAACCAAAACGCTACGTAAAAGAACCATTACTGGAAAAAAAACAGATTCGAAAGAAAATGTAAATATATATTACTGACAAAGGAGATCCAAAATTATTCTTCAGTTGATGCCCCTGAAGAAGAAAATCAAAATTCTGATAAATATAAAATACATAAAAATATAACTCAAAGATACTTTCTGAAAATGAAAATGCCCCCATGTCAGAGGAAAATGGACACAGGATAATCAAAACTCAGGCTTATGATGATAAAGTCATTATTCTTCAAAAGTTAAAAGTTTTTATAATGTTAAGAAGAAAAGAATAAGACATTCACCCATAAAGAAAAATAAAATAACCAGGTGAGCATCAGTTCTCCATAGTGATAGCTGATGCTGCAGGGCAGTGAAAGTAACCAACAGAACAAGATTAAAAATCAACAATAAAAAACTGTGAAGGGATCTTGGACTGGCCCAAGGAGTGGTGGTTAAGGTGGCTAGATCCCACATAGCCAACTCCACAGTTTGAGTTCTGGACCCAGCGACTTGAGACACATGCTGGCGGATATGTGTGTGTGTGTGTGCGCAAAGGAGGGCAAAATTAAGGAGAAGGAATTGCAGTATGGCTATGCCCCACCGAGGGGGTGCATTTCAACTGATTCCCCCCCCCATCTCAACAGCAGGCATATGCACCCTCTGACAAACTAAAATAAAATAAAATAAAAAAGACCAGTTGGTGGTGTGGAGGTTAAAGTACTGAATCCCACATGGCCAGCAGCATAGTTCAAGTCCTGGACCCGGTGGCTTAAAAATCACACTGGGTGCATGTGCATAAGTGCCCAAAATCCCAAGAGGAGACTGGAGGAGAAGGGACTGTGGAATAGCCATACCCTTGTGGGGAGAGGGGAAAGAAGGGGCGTGATTGCTCACTTTCTCTTCTTTCTCTTTCTTTCACAAGCACAAATGCTTGATAGCTAAATAAATAAATAAATAAATAAATAAATATATATATAAATATATGAGGGGACTTCAAAAAGTTCATTAAAATGGAACAAGATAAATATATGAGGGGACTTCAAAAAGGTCATTAAAATGGAACAAGTTATTTCAGGGTACAAGAGAAATGAGGATTTTCTACTGATAATTCAGCCTCCAGCAAACAAGCTAG
>NW_006159960.1:2067892-2084460 GCF_000334495.1 Tupaia belangeri chinensis
ACAAAATACAAGGTACTCTGGATGGAAAATTTCATTTTGTATCCTGTAATGATGTACAGTGAATGAATGTAAATAAAAAAAATATATATATACATATATATATAATAAAAAATTAAAATAAAAACAAATGAATAAATTTTTAAAAGTTCATTAAAAAAATTAAAGTAAAAATTTATTCGATGTCCCCTAAAATTTAAATTCATGTGTAATTTTCATGATATACATTTAAAGATCCCTTATATACAGATAAAACAAATTAAGGTCAACAGAACATACACTGATTGTAGAATACATATATATGTTGGAAAAAAGTATAATATAGAACATAATAGATTATTAAAGATTAAAATAGTATAATATCAATGTAAATTGGCCAACCTACAATTTTTAAAGTAAGCGATTCTCATATGAGCTTCCAAAGTCTAACTCAAGCTGCTATGAAAACATAATGGCATTTATATATGCATAAATGTGTATATATGTATGTATATACATATATAAATGAATATATTGGGCTGTCAGAAAAATGATGTCTTTTTATGTTTTTCTATGCAAAAATGTGTCATGACTTTTCCAACAACACTATAGTAAAGTATACACACATTTCTAACATGTATCGTGAACATCTTAACACTATAATTTAGCATCAGCATTAATAATATAAAAACTATAGATTAAAAAAAGATAAAATAGAGAAACATTGTATGTCGAAACTTTAATTCACTTTTCCAAGCCCATGAAGAACAAGAGACAAACAGAAGTAAAGATAATAACAACAGCTAACCATTTTTAAGTCTTACTAAGCACCAAAGGCTAAGGCCATTATACATGTGTTAATGGGTGTAATCTTTTAAAGAAACTAACTGAGGTGGGAGCCCAACCACAACCAGTTTAAAGATGAGGAAATTAAAGACAGAAGGTCAAATATCTTGTTCTTGTTCAAGGTAGTAGAGCTAGTGCATGGGGAAGTTAGAAACTTGAACTCCATCAAAGAGTGTGTCTCGTTGGTGTGCCATCTTACCCACAGTTGTCTTACTTCTAGAAAGAGGCAGATGAAATAATGACTACATAGGTCTATTTGCTCTCTAGCAAGATGTATTTCCCCAAAGGATTTTTTTTCAAATGTACATTTGTCACAAATATAGAACACATATTACGAGATCACAAAGAAAATCTCAAAACATTCCACTAAGTAGATATAGTATACATACAAACTCTGATCGTAATTCAATAAATCTCAAAATTAAACTATTAAAATACACATGTAAGAATGTAAAAAGAGCTTCTTTTACATAGTTTTTGACACAGACAATCAAATGAAAGTTGAAAGTAATATGCTAAGGAAGTACACATATCAAAATACATGGCATATTGAAATCAGTACCAGAAAAAATGTGCCCGTGCGTGCGTCTACCCAAAGTCAACACTTCACTCATACCTTACATTCCAACCGTGTTCTCAGAAATAATTGACTGCTGATTACCCCTTGTCTCTTTTATGCTCAAACAGAGCTCACCCTCTCATCAGTTTTAAATATAGGCAACATTTTGACATTGAAAAACTGACCTCCCAACAGCTTCAACCATTCACCGCCCTTTCACAGTCAAATTTCTTGAAACAGTTCAACATGTCTAATATTTCAGGTTCTATATTCCTCAACTCATTAAAAATCTGGCTTCTAGTCTCATTTATACCCTGAAGCAGCTTTTACTTCTATGACTTTGAGCAGCTCAACAACCGCCTCCATGTTGCTAAGTCAGCATTTCTTATTCTCCTCCACTTCTCAGTCATAAATGCTGTTGACCTTACCTTCCGTCTTGACTGTCTTTCCTTGCTTTCTGTGACACAGAACTCTCCTAATTTTCTTCCACCCGTCAGCCGCTTCCATTTGTTTGGCAAATGTGTTCTTGGGTACTCCATGGTCTCAAGGTTTGGATCTTCCCCTCCTTAGCTTCTAGTTTTCTCTTGACATCTAGGTTTTTCTCATTCTACATTCTTTTCCTCGATCATCTCATCTACAGGTATAACTTCAATTACCAATCTTGATACAGCTAATATTTAAAAAATCTCTAGCCCAGAAGTCATTGTGTTTCAGTCATGTTTACAGAACTGCCTAGTTTCAATGGTAGTTCAAATTCAATATATCCAAAACCAAATTCATGCTTCCCCCAATCTCTTCCTCTTCTATTGCAGTGAAAGACACTTATAATAGCTCAATGAGCTGCTCAAACCAGAATTAAGAAGCCATCTTTCACTGATATTTCTCCCCTATTCCTTTTCATGTTCAATCTATAGCAAACTCCCATTGATTTTATCCCCTAATTATGCATTAAATCACTCTAATTTTCTCCAAGTTAACTATTTCTTCTATAGGTTAAACTGAAATAATATAAACTACTTAACATATATTACTGAATTCTGGACTATTAAATATACAAGATATAAATTAAAATTTAATTAATTAAAATAATTATAGTAATTTATATAAATGCAGTTATTACTAAATTGTTACATATAATTATTATTTATTAAAATAACTTATTTAATTATAAATTTAATTCAATATTTAAAATTTTATTAAATATGTAAAATATAAAGTAAAATAATAGTACATTAAGACACTTGCCATTTTCTTTTTTTTTTTTTTTTTGAGAGATTTTCACTATAGGGCACGTGCGCTCGCCAGACAGACAGAGAGAGACATAGAGACAGAAAGCGAGAAATCAAGCCCCCCCCAGGGGAGATGGTCACGCCTCAATCCCTTCTCCTCCATTCTCCTCTCGGGATCTTGGGCACGCACGCACACGTGCCCAGCATGAGTTTTAAGCCACCGGGTCCAGGATGCGAACTGCGGTCGACTACATGGGAGTCCAGCGACATAGCTATTATGCTAACTGCTGGTTCCCACTTGCCATTTTCTTAATCTCAGGGGAAAAAAGTTCTCTAGCAATTATCCATTCAAATGAAAATTGTGGGAAGAAATAACCTTTAAACCAGCGTGACCTTAGAGGGCAAAATATGATGAAAACAAATATAATAAGTTATAGTTTATTAGAAAACGGAGGATTTGAGCTGGCCTTGTGGCAAAGCAATGAACTCCAGTGCATAGGGAGCCAGATCCTACAAAGCTAAACACAGATTGGGTCCTGGCCAGAGTGGCTTGAAAAACACAGTAAGTACATGCGTGTGTACACCCCAAACCCCTATGGAGTAGAGAAATGGAGGAAAAAGATTGCAGCATGACCCAGCTCCACTGGGAATGGTGCCTTCTCCCTCTCTCTCTCTCTCTTTCTCTCTCTCTCATGAGTTCAAGAGTCATCTGGCAATTATGAAAAAAACAGAGAGACAGAAAAGGAAAACTGAGTGTTTATTCCTGTGCCTGGTAGCCCTTACAATTTTTTTCCCTTCACCTCATTCAAGCTAGGAGCTGAAGATTTATTACAGTTTGGATGGGAAGAAAGGGAGTAAAAGATACCAATGAAATTCAAATACTTTGCAAAATAATTTATGATGTTTTCAACTGCCATCTCAAGAGGTATCTACACCCCAATGATAAAGAGAAGAGGTAATTTTCTAGAAACTCTCCATAGATGATAGCCCTTCTTTATAGATGGCATCATTTAATGCCAAAATGGACATCTTAGACTTGACAAGTTCTGTCTTCAAAGTTTTATTCTTTACCATGGGACACTCAAAACAGCAACTTGTGAACCAGAGGCAAGAACGGACTGTAAGTGGAAAACAGTGTCATCAGCTACTAGGCACATCACACAGTGGATAGGACCCAGTCTTCAGGACATGTGAAACACGTCCTTGGCACTGCGGAAGTAATGGGTTCTTTTTATAATAGTCAACATAGCATGCTTCACTAAAATATAGCCCCATCTTTTAGTGATTTTTAAACACCAGTGGCATTATTTCTCATTACCATGCTATAGTTCATCATTGTTCTCTTTCAGGAACTAAAAAAAAGAGGACTAAGATAAGGAATCCTCAACCTCTTTGTTTTCACCATTGCTAAAGTAGGAAAAAAGAACAAGAGAGCAAGAGAGAGAAGATAGTGTTCTGACAAAGTTCTGCCCAGGAATGATAAAATTGTGTCTGCTTGTATAGCATTTTCTATTGTAAGACTCCACAAAAGGGGAGGAAGAAAAATAGTAATTTGAGGAATGTGACTAATGACAATGGTCAGACTGCTATAACTGGGACCAGCAGATGGTGAAACGGTTATATTGCTGGGCTCCCACATAGTCGACTGCGGTTTACCCAGCAGCTTCAAACTCATGCTGGGCACTTGTGTGTGCATGCCCAAAATCCAAGAGGAAAATGGAGGAGAAAGGATTGTGTCATGGCCATCTCCCTTGGGAGATTTCCCGATTTCTCTCTCTCTCTCTGTCTGTCTCTGTCTCTCTGGAGAGCACATGTGCCCTATAGCAAAAATCTCTCTAAAGATAAAAACAACAAAAACCAAAATAAAAGACCACTACAACATTGCAGGATGTTGGGGTCTTAAATCAGAGTGCTTTTGCAACAGCCCAAAGGTAGGAAGGCTAGAGTCTCCTCAGAGGATATTTCTGTGCAGTCTCTAGGCTGTGACTGTTCTGTGCATTAAGACCTGACTCTGAGAAGGCAGGACCAGCATGGTAACAAGCTGAGCTATAACTTAAAAGTTGTTTAGTACCCATGAAATTAGGGCAGCGGGAATTAATTACATGGTGGAGATAACTTAAACAGCCATTTCCACATTAAGTGTTACCATGGATATGCTAGGTTGACCGTCTGGCATTCTCTTCTCTGGATAACATTTGACTGGAACTTCCAAGTTTGGTTTTCGCGATTCTCTTTCTTCTACATATTCAATGTCTACCCAAACTACTTTCAAGGCAGTGTTACTTTTTAGATATAGTAACTTATTCTATTGTGTCAGAATGTAATGTGTCACCTCTGGGAGTCATGGCTACCTAAAATGATCACACATTTTGTCTGCTCTAATCTGTATAGTTAACTCTAAACTTCACATAAGAAGTCATTCCTCTTTCCCCCATTTCCACATTAGCGAGGAGCTCAGCATGATATTCTCCAATTCTGTTTCTGACTTGCAACTTTTCTTCCACTGGCTTTTTTATCCCCTGGCTTTAAAACACGGTGTTACTTCTCCCATCGTCAAAAATCTCTTCCTTGCATCCACTTCCTCCTCCATTTTTAGACCTCTCATTACGGCAGAAGTCCTGTATTTCCTCTTTCCAAGCCTTTCAGCCTAATTTTCCTTGATCTAAATCTAATCAGCTTTTCATCTGCACTCGGTAACGCTCTACGTGCTGTAAGTCTAATGGACACCCCCAGTCCTTGTCTAACTTGGCTGCTGAGTGGCGTTTGACAGTTCATTCCTCTGTACTTCTTGAAATAATATCTACAGGTGCATTCAGTGTAGCACTTACTTAGTTATTCTAGTTCACAGGCTGCTTGTTGTCGTCTTTCTCTGCTAGTTCTTCATATCCCTAACTTTTAAATGTTGGAGAGCCCCAAATTTTGGTAAGCCCTGAGAAGGAACCTGCCCTCCAACACCTTTATTCCAGATCTGTGAGACGATAAATTCTGCTGCTGAAATTATGGTTTGGGGCACGTTTTCATGGCAGCCTTAGATTTCTAACACTGCATTGAAAATGCAGCCTTCCCTAAAATCTAGGCCTCATGACATCCACTTTGAGGGGTCTGAAGTTGGTTTTCTCAGTCTGTTGAGGCCCATCCTGTGATTTCAGATTACTCTGCTTTGAATTCTTACCTATTTTTTCCTTCACAGACAAAATGTTACTCAGTGGAAATAATACAGAGATCTGATAATATTACTATGGCAATAGATACAGAAAATTCTTGAAATAGGATTTTTTTGGTAGCATAATTTATAGAAATCACTGTGACCAAAAATAAAAATATTAAGTTATATCAAAAATTTTAAATATCCTGTCTAACCATTTAAGTCAGGGGCTATCTTTATGCCCTGAATGCCTTTATTTTATACAATGAGGAAACAAAGATGAAAATACGAAGCCACGTCTCTTTGGTGGTGTACTGACAGACAGACAATAAACAGTGTGCAGAAGCAGTAAGGTAATTTTAGATTATGTAATGAGGGAGAGTGCTATAACGCGGTCAGAGGGGGTTGGGACTCTTTAGATTGAGCGGTCAAGAAAAGACTTTCTGAGACTATAACATTTGAGCTAAGAGCAGAAGGAAGAGCAGGAGTCTGCCACACAGGGACAGGGAGAGGGAGGGCTCAGGCCAGCGCAGAGAGCAGCAGGCATGTGGGTCCTGAAGCAGCGCAGTGCTCGGTGCATTCACGGAACAAAACTGAGCCCACTGTGACTGCAGGCCGGTGAACAAGTGAGTGTGATTTTTACAATATTTTAAATATACCATGGATTTTTCCGCTTTGCTTTATTTTTTTTTTTTTTCAAATTAAAATAAAAAGTGTGTGTGTGTGATTCTGGACATAATACATGTATAAATTATTAAATGTGTTTATCCCTGGTCTCACACTGAGTGACCCTGGGATCCTAAAAGCTAAATGACTGCAAGACTTCATTAAAGGATTTCAGTGTGTAACGGGTGACATGGACCATCTCCTTCTATCTATTGGGACATTGGAAAAGTCATGATGGAATTTACTTTGTTTTTCTATGCAAAAATGTGTCGTGACGTTTCCAACGACCCAGCAGAAATGATTGAAGTGCCTGATATAAATGACCACCCAGTTTCCTATAATGTTTAGAGGCCCGCGCCCGTCCAGGACCCAAGAGGTGGGAGAGGAAGAATAAAGAATTTCCAACAATTCTGAGATGCAGGTAGAAGGGTTTGCTTTTGGAAAATTATGTTTGTGAGCCTAGATTTAAATTCATATCTCTTTCTACTATCCTAGTCCAGAGCTCTTATTGGGAGACAACTGTTTAACAAAAGACACTTGGTAAATGATTTATCTTTAGTATTCACTAAACTAGGCCTGGAGTCAGCAGTTCACACTGGACGCTGCTGTTCAGCAGACCAAGGTCATATGGGAGGCCTGGGTCAGATTCTCAGCATGTCCTGAATAGACGAACATGGCGGTGCACACCTACAACCCTAGCTTCTCAGGAGGCTAAGGGAGGAGGATTAATGACATAGCAACATAGCAACACCCTGTCTAAAACATGCACGCACACGCACACGCACACACACACACACACACACACACACCAAAGCAAAATACTTCAGGAGGTAATTCCATTGGATAGATGTTCTAAATGACAATTAGAAAGTCAAGTATAGGTGCTGGCAGGTGGTGTGGTCATTAAGGTGCTGGATTCCCACATGGTTGACTGTAGTTTGAGTCCTGGACCTGGCAACTTGCTTTCTCACTTTCTCTCTCTCGTTTGCCAAACTAACAGGTAATAATAAATAAATAAAATAATACACAGTTTTTAAAAAGAAGGTAAAGTCTACTATATATCTAATTTTTGTTTACATGTATTTTATTATCCTACTAAATATGTTAAGTATACAATCTTGATTCTGGTTTCTTAATCATCAATTATTTTTTCTTTTTCCTTCTCTTTCTTTCCTCTCCTTCAACTCCTGCTTGGGTTAGTATTTTTAAAAAATAAATAAATCTGGGTTTTCTTTGTGGCTTCTCTACTAAGTATCTACGCAAATATAGCCAAATTATTTTAAATGTTGGACCTTAGTGTCTCATCTACTGAATGTTAAGAATCATCTAAGTTGTATTTATTCATTTAGTTAGTTAGTTAGTTTAAGAATGTTGAGGCCAGCAGATGGCATAATGGTTACATCGCTGGACTTCCATGTAGTTGACTATGGTTCAAGTCTCAGACTCGGCAGCTTAAAATTCATGCCGGGCACGTGTGCATGTATGTCCAAAATCCCCAAGAGGATAATGGAGGAGAAGGAACTGTAGCATGGCCATACATCCTGGGGGGTAATTTCTCACCTTCTGTCTCTCTCTCTGTCTCTCCAATGAATGCACATGCCTTACAGCAAAAATCTTTCTTTAAAAAAATCCTGATAATGGACAAATAAATAAAGGGCCAGTAGAACAGAATATTTAAGAGCATGTGTTTCAGAAATCAAAAGTTCAAGTCCCAGCTCCGCCAAGAACAAGCTGTATGACCTTAGTCAAATTCCTTAACCTCCTAAAGTCTCTTTTCCATCAACAGTACAATGTGGATAACCTGATTCAGAGGGTAGTGTTCATTTATGTGCTACACTTACTCCAGTGCCTGAAATAGAAAAAGTGCCCTTAAATATTAATTCTTACCATTGTTATTAATGAGACTCTCCTCCATATGGGTGACTAAAATATTTTAAAGTCCACTGTGGGTGGTCCAGGGCCTGCAGCAGTTTACCTGGATCACACCTTTGTCCCAAGGAATGAGCATCCCTCCCTCTAGAGACATCACTCTGTGGAAGGTGCCAGTCATTAGAGGTATGTAGGAAACGGACAGGCTCAGGGAAACTAAAGAATCTGAGAATGGAGGAAAATTTGATAAAGTACATTTCTTGGGAAAGTATTTCTTTTTTTTTTTTTTTTTAGCAGAGTCACATGCACTCACAGAGAGAGGCAGAAAGCACCCTCACCGTGGGATAATGGTCATGCCACAGTCCCTTCTCTTACATTTTTCCATTCTGCTGGAATGTGGGACATGCATAGACATACGCTCAGTGAGTTTTTCAAGTTGCCAGGGCCAGGAGTCAAACAACGGTCAGCCATAAGAGATCTGACTCTCAACCACTAGCCATAGGGCTGGCCCTGGAAAGTGAACGTTAAAAGATTCTTTGCAATTTGTAATAATCTATCCTAAATCTAGTAAAAGAAATTATTGTAAACACATCTTTCATTTAACTGAATCTCGTTAGAATGTGTTCTCTTTTAATTTGAGCAGGAGGTTAGGAAAAAAATAATGATAAGAGCAATAGATCTGCTGCTGACAGACCTAATGACCTAGAAATTCTGCTGGTGTAAAGAAATGATGTTAACTGTAACTATTCTGAACTCAAAAAAGACTTTCTGAATTATACTGTTTTCTTTCTTTTTAAAAAGTTTCTCTCTTTCTTGTGTGTGCAAGAAATAGAGAAGAGAGACAGAGAGGGATAAATAGGCACCTCCCAATGGTATATTTACACCAGCCTTGGCTGGCCCTGGGTCATAGGTATACCCATCATGTTCATGGAGGTCTCTAGATATAGACTTCAGAGTTCCCACATGGGTCAGCTTCACGGGGCACTGTGTTACCATTATGCTTCCATTCTGTCCTTCAATTTATACTGATTCTTTTTTTTTTTTAGAGAGGATTTTGCTATAGGGTGTGTGTGCTTGCCAGAAAGACAGAGAGAGACAGCGAGAAATCACCCCCCAGAGGCAATAGCCATGCCACAATCCCTTCTGCTCCATTCCCCTCTCGGGATCTTGGGCATGCATGCACATGCGCCTAGCTAGAGTATTAAGCCACCGGGTCCAGGACGCGAACCACAGTTGACTACATGGGAGTCCAGCGACATAGCCATTACCCTAACTGCTGGTCCCTGATTTATACTGATTCTTAATGAAGGTACTAAGGTAAAAATTATATAGAAACCACACATTGCTTATATTTAATACTTGTGAAACACGTGCATTTTCAATGCACCTCACCCTTTTTTTCTATAAACAAAACCATCTTATTTCTTTTTTCTTTTGAAGAAGTGTTTTTTTGTTTGTTTGTTTTTGTTTGTTTTTTATTGTTTTTTTTTTTCTATAGGGCGCGTGCGCTTGCCAGACAGACAGAGACAGACAGAGAGACAGAAAGCGAGAAATCACTCCCCGGGGGGGATGGCCAAGGCGCAATCCCTTCTCCTCCATTCTCCTCTCAGAATCTTGGGCACACACACATACGCACCAAGCATGAGTTTAAGCCACCAGGTACAGGAAGCAAACCACGGTCGACTACGTGGGAGTCCAGCGACATAGCCATTACACTAACTGCTGGTCCCACCATCTTATTTCTGAAGATATTCTGGTAGGCAGGATTTCTAAAATACCCCTCCATTCCAAGACATCCAATCCTAATTCCAGGAATCTGTGAGTACAATGCCATACTCTTCCATAATAATGCTATGCTATATGGCACAGTTGACCTCAAAATATAAGATTATCTAAGGGGGCCTAATATAAGCACATGGACCCCTAAAGCAGAGAGCTTTCTCCCACTGATAACAGAGACTAAAAAATGATAGTGGATTTTGGTAGGGCTGCTGGGTTGAGCATGGAGGGGACCACATGATGAGGAATGTGGGCAGTCTTTAGGAGCTAAGATCTCAGCTTACAATCAGCAGGCAAACATAGATCTCAGTACTATGACTGGAAAAAGTTGCACCCAGCTAACAACTGAATGAAGCTAGAAGCAGAATCCTCCTCAGAGCCTCTAAATAAGAGGTCAGTCTTACCCACACCTGAATTTTGGTCTTATGAGTAAATCCAGTCATGGTATGTGTCATACCTTTGACCTACAGAAACCAAGAGATGATAAACCCAAGCTGCGTAAGGCTGCTATATTTGTGGTAAATTTCTATGTTGCATGTTCAACTAAACTTTGGCTATATAAAAATCCAGTTTCAAGATGTTGAGATTATCAGGATTGATTCTGACCTTTGACCTGGCTGTCAGCCGGAGACCACCTCGGTTCCTCTAAGACACCCTATGCATGGCTTAACATGGTTGCTTATTTCATTCAGTTATTGGTTAAAAGAAATCGACAGGTTTCACCTAGTTTAAGGATAGAAAATTGTGGGATATGAACATGGAGACCACCTTAGGGATAGTGTGCTAAAGCCCAGGCTGGTCCCAATAAGTCAGATCCCTTCCGTGTGCAAAATATATTCACCACTCCCAAAGTCCAAGAAGCCTTCCCATTACGCATCAGTACAAAATCCAAAATTTCATTTTCTAAATCAGGTGCAAGCGTAAATGAAGTCCCTGGTTGTTATCTAATAAGAATAGCCCTTAGTACAATTCCTCTCCATCTCTGAGCCTATGAAACTAGAGAGACAAGTATCTACCCCATACATCCAACCTTCAATGGCAAGACAAGCATTGGGTAACAGCTATAGACACTCCAGCTCAAAAGGGCAAAAATATAGAACATTTAAAAATTCATTATTTCATGAAAGTTCTTAAAGTCTAACCTGAATACTCTGACTAGCTTTTCAAGTCCAGAGTAATTTGTCATGAGCCATGGCTCTATCTTCTGGGTTCTTTACTCTCTCCTCTGGATATTTCTTCTTTTTTATAAAAGATAGCACATGTTGGGAACCAGCAGTTAGCGTAATGGCTATGTCGCTGGACTCCCACGTAGTCGACCGTGGTTCGTGTCCCGGACCCGGTGGCTTAAAACTCAGGCTGGGCGCGTGTGTGTGCGTGCCCAAGATCCCGAGAGGAGAATGGAGGAGAAGGGATTGTGGCATGACCATCCCCCCTGGGGGGTGATTTCTCGCTTTCTGTCTCTATGTCTCTCTCTGTCTGTCTGGCGAGCGCACGCGCCGTACAGTGAAAATCTCTCCAAAAAAACCGATAGCACATGTTTGCAACTGAATAGTAAGACTGATTTTTCTCCCACCAAAAGTTGGGAGATCCAGAAACCTCTTTTCCTTTTGTTCTCTCTCTCTCTCTCTCTCTCTTTCAATCCCAGCTTAGCAATGTTTCTGCCAAAACAATTTTTTTCACAACTTCCAATGGGTCCATTTCACTAAGGAAAGGCCACATCCATAGTTCTTTTAGATAAGTACATCTTCACATTGACTTCTTTCTAAGATGTCTAAAGAACAGCTCCCTCCAACTTTCTGGAGGCTCTCTGGTTAGATTTAGACAACCTAGGAAACACTTCCTTAACCCTTGTGACTGAATGGTCTAACCTTTCGATCTTTCTGATATTTTACCAAAAGTTTATATATTCACATGATTGGCCTTTTCTTCTATAGCACATATTTCTGTAAGAAAAAAATATCCCCTCACTTTAGCATCTTTTACCATCTGGAAAGGCTAGAAATTTTCAAATCATCAATCCTGGCTCTTATTTAATGGTTCTCCCCTCAATTTACCTCTTTCTCTCAAGTTTTACTATAAGCAGCAAAGAGAAGCCAAGCAGCACACCTATCACTTTGCTTGGAAATCTCCTTAGCTGTATAACCAATGTGAACACGTACAAGGTTCTGCCTTCCCCATAACTACAGGAGACAGTTTCATTACGCTTTCTGTGGCTAAATGACAGGATCTTCCTTTCTCTTATTTCCAGTAACGTGCTACTACTCTCTTCTCCATCCACACTGCCAGCATTCTTGAAGTCCTGGTTTTCTATGAACAGTCTGTTCAAAGAAAATTAGGTTTTTGTTTTTTCCTTTGTTTGTTTGCTTTACTTGTTTTTTAATAATACTCCTCAGAATTCTCCCATTTGTAGCTCACTGACCAGCTCCAAGCCAATGTTACATTTTGGGTATCTGTTATGGCGGCACTCTTTCAAAACAAAAAGAAAAACACCAGAGTCTGCTACTGCTGCGTAATGTATATTACAGTCAGTTTAGCAGCCTGAGAAACAGACATGCTTATTCTCTCACTGTCCATGAACTGAAAGTCTGGGCGGGGTTTAGCAGGGTCCCAGCTCGTCTCTCAGCTGCAATTAAAATGATGGCTGGGCTGTATTCTCATCTGGGAGCTTCTTCACAAAATTCACATCCAGCTTACTTAAGTTGTTGGCAAAATCCTTTTGCTTGCTTCCATATGAGGGAAGACTGATTTTTACCTGCTTGGTGCAAGGCATCCTCCATCCGTCCTCAGAGGTTGCCCCTAGTTCCAGAAGCTGCCTGCAGCTTCCTGTTTACTTCATCAACTACTTCATCAATGGAACTTCATCAAGGCACTCTCTCACTCCAGACCGCTGAGACTGAATCACCTACATAATGTAATCACAGGAATGAGGACCCATCCCCTTTGCTAGATTCTACTGATTACAGGTGCCTTTCACACTTGGAAGGAGGGGATTTATACAAGGCATAGATCAGCCACTCTGGGGTCTTTCTGCCACAATGTACTTCTCCTTCGTGTCTCTCTCTTTCCTTGAGACCTCTGAAGAAGAAGTTAGAACTTCAAGAAAAATCTGAGGGCCAGGTAGTGGCACCGTGGAAATGCCAGTGAAGCCACACGGGAAATGTCCTGGGACTTTCCTGAGCATGCCAGGGATGTGCTGGTCCATACCTGGGGTTGGCTGGGACTTGGGTAGACCGTGTGTGAGGCCCTGTGGGAGGGAGCGACCCATCTCTCTTCCTCTCTTTCAAAACAAATACATACGTAACCCAAAGAAAATTTTTTTTCCTAAAGTTCAGTTATTTATAGTGTTCCTACACACTATGGCACAGGTAACGAAACCAACTGTATTCAATTTTAAGAAGTTTGCTAAGGGTGCTGGCGAGCGGCATGGAAAGGCACTGGATTCCCACATGGCCAACTGTGGTTCGAGTCCAGGACCCGGTGGCTTGCTTTCTCACATTCCCTTTCTCTCTCTCTGTCAAAATCAATAACAATAATAATAGTAATACTAATAAATGGAATTAAATTAATAAAAATAAATAATTCTAGGAAAAGGAAGTTTGCTTAAAGTCATCATACTCCCTGCAATCTGTGAGTCACATCCTTCAAGGTACTACTGGGACACTGTACTTTTTCCCTATAAAGTAGAGAAAACATTATTATTGGCTAAAGATTTCAGTTTGAACGTCTGTCATAAAAACTATCTGGACGGAATCAGATATACTGTCAAAGCACAACTAATGATATGTTAATGATATGTTTGGGGTCAATTATGTTCCTAAAATGTACTTCACAAAATAAAATGCCTGTTAGAAACCAAGAAATCGGGTTTCAGCCCACTATTCATCAATGATATTGCAGAAGCTAGTATAATGTTTTTAGGGATATTTTTTAGTTATTTCTGTTGTGATAGTGCATGTGTCTGCATTCGAGAGGGGCCGGGAGAAGCACCCCCAACAGGGTATTACCACACTGTCAGATCCTTTCCCCAGCTCTCCAGTTCTTCCAGATCTTGGGTATGCATACACCTGGTGTGTTTCAGATCAATCTATTGGTTCAAACCTGAGGTCAGTCACATGACTTCAGGCACTGCAGTCCAGTCCAGTACAGATGGCACCACCAAGGCCAGACCTTCATTTTTAGACATTTGTTTGAAAAAAAATCCAAGGTCAGACCCATTTTACAATTGTTTCTGGCTTTTTGAAGATGAAGTATAAAACATCAAAAAGGTTTCAGAATAGCCTTGCAGGTTGGGTTCCTTCCCTGCAGAGTTTACGTGGTTAACTTCCTGCCTGGAACCAGGCAGAGGGCAGGCTTGGGCCTAGACACGCCCTCCCTAGCCTCAACCCCAACCACTTTCTTCTCCCTTTCTTCATTTATCTAATGTTTATTGGGTACCTTTTAGTCTTGTTGACACATAGTAAACGGTTTTTCACAAAGAGTATCTGAAGTAAGTGTTCTCAGATATCTCCCATGTCTGGGGCCTTCATAGGGTCTGTGCTGCCCTTAGTTGTCACAGAAGAAAATTTGATATCACTAATATGTTCTCTTTAGAATTGTTTTTCTTCTCTTTTCTTTTCTTTTTTTTGGAGACGTTTTTGCTATAGGGCACATGCGCTCGCCAGACAGAGAGAGACAGAGAGATAGAAAGCAAGAAATCACCCCCCAGGGGGGATGGCCACACCCTAATCCCTTCTCCTCCACTCTCCTCTCAGGATCTTGGGCATGTACGCACACGTGCCTGGCGTGAGTTTAAGTCACCGGGTCCGGGACTCAAACCACGGTTGACTACATGGGAGTCCAGTGACATAGCCATTACACTAACTGCTGGTCCCAAGAATTGTACTGTTTTGAGAGCTGGTTACGAAGTGACTTTTGGAAGGAAAACAAATGCCTTCCTAGCTGTCAAAGGGAACATCCAAAGCCAAGGTTGAAAGGTCCCACGTATCATGGCGGACTGCTACATTTAAATATCTAAGTTCAGATGATTTTGTTTGCCAAGCAAGTTTTAAAAAATTAGTGTTGTTTATATCAATACAAAATTGTGGCATGAACAGTGCTATTTCTTTCACTGTTCTATACCCTGTGGTATAGACTCTCTACCAGGATTATAAACGTCAAATATGTCTATATGGGCACAAGCCTTGTCTGATTCTTATTAGGTCATTATTAGGCACCTAGTCACCCCTCAATAAATGCATCCATTGATAAAATGAATCTAACATTCTAGTCCTACTTACTAGCCCCACTTGTTTCTACTCTTAATTGTGCAGATACAATTACCTAAGTGAATCCACACTGACCTTGAAAACTTTTTGAAATATATTACATCATTCTTCCTTTGACCAAGTGATCACTACAGTGGTGGACTTCGAAGGAAAAAATGAAGTACAGTACAGATCTCCTAATCTGGCCTTGCAACTTCAGCATTTCATACAGTCATAGCACTCTATCACTAGAAAATCCGCAGGCAATAATGACTCATAAGAAAGGCATTTCCTGGCAACTAATGATCAGCATGGGGGAGCTTGCTCTTGACACAAAGCCAGCAGCCCTCAGCCCAGCTGGCTACTGCCTCAACCGGACATGCCAGGCCTCCCTCTGAGGTTACTGTGTATTTATTTATAAACTGTTAGTTGAGTAACAAGAAATGGAAAATGAAGTAATGTTTAGGTGCTGCTTAGATAAAAGTACCTGTGGGTGCATTATATGATACTTTCTTAGCGTTTGCAATTATATAGTCCAGATTGTTCCTCTACATGGGTGACATGCATATTCAACACTGAGGACTTGGAATGTTAAATGAAGTCTGCTTTTGGAAGCATACAGGAGGTGTAAAGGAGGTAACAACAGTAACAACAATAGTAATAATAATAATATAGCTAGCACTTACTGAGTATTGATAGGGTGCCAAGAACTATGACAAGCACTTTACAAAAATGCATTAGTTGGAGTAATCCTCACAGTGTATTATGAAGTGGGTATTATTATTCCAAAGAAAGAAACTGAGGCACAGAGAGGGAAAAGCAACACCTCCCAAATCCATAACTACTAAGTAGCAGACCTTGGATTGAAAGTGATGAAGTGCAACTCCAAAGCCCTCCATGCTGACTGCTACCCTGTGTCATTACAGCACCAACAAGAGCAAAAGCAAGCAAAAACGTTCAAGCCATCAGTAACAAATTGTGAAAACCCAAATATGACTTCAAATTTTTCAATAGAAAAATATATGGGGACCAGCAGTTAGTGTAATGGCTGTCACTGGACTCCCATGTAGTCGACCGCGGTTCGCATCCCTGACCTGGTGGCTTAAAACTCACGCCGGGCGCATGTGCGTGCGTGCCCGAGATCCTGAGAGGAGAATGGAGGAGAAGGGACTGCGGCATGGCTATCCCCCCTGGGGGGTGATTTCTCGCTTTCTGTCTCTCTGTCTGTCTGTCTGGCGAGCACACACACCCTACAG
>NW_006159960.1:2085081-2101805 GCF_000334495.1 Tupaia belangeri chinensis
CTCTGTCTGGCTGTCTGGCGAGCACACACACCCTACAGCAAAAAAAAAAAACTCTAAAAAAAATAAATAAATAAAAATTAAAATATATGGAAATGATTAAATGTTATTCAGTTAACTTAGATAAAAACCCAACAAATAAGACAAAATAAACAGTTTGTTAAATTTAAAAGCAGGTTGTTAGTGATTTTCACATTCCTTGAAAATCTTGAAATACATTTTCATTTTATAATAATAATTTTGCCAGAAACTTGGTTAAAATTTTATAAGAGGAAAGAGACTTAGTGGATATAGAGAAACTTTTTACTTCCCAGAAATATTTCCCTTAGTGTCTGGAAATTTTCTTTACCCCTTTTTAAATTGCAATACTGCCCACTAATTGGCAACTTACTTGAGAAAACAAATTTCCATTATTGAAATACAAGTGCTGCTGGAGACTCAAGATAGCCTCATTAGTCATTCAAGCCAAGGTAAAAATCATTTCAGCGAGCTTTCTCTTAATATCTCACTCAATGCCTACCCCTGGGGTAATTTCAGTTGTAAAAGGTAGTTGAAATGAAGAGTGGGTAGCTGAGTTCTTTTAGAACAGGATAATTGAGTAGTAGTAGCTACTGTGAGACCCCACCAAAGAGAAGTCTCAAGTAGAAATTTGAATATAGATGGGAACCAAGTAATGAAAATTTTGAAATGCAAACATTGTGACCTCCAAATACGTTGAAAGGCTAGGACGTGTAATTTCTCCGACTCTAAGCGTTGGGAAACAGGTGACAGCAGTGCTCCTGGACAGAGAAGTCTCCACTGACTTGGCCCAGTGCAGGTGGATCTGAGCCAAAGTCCAAGCCATGTTCTCTACAGGCCCTTCCACAGTGCCCTCTGCCACCTGCTACAGCCCATCAGGTGTTCTCAGCCCAGCTGGTTTCAAGAGCCAAAGTGACTGACAATTGAGTACATTACTGGAGGAATTGTACAGCCTTCTCTCTGTGCCTGGGGCTTATTTTATTTCATTAAAAAAAATTATATACAATCTCACCTTGATTCAGGACAGTCTACAACTGGTACAGGAAATTTTTTTAGCCTAATGGGACACAGGGCATAACACAATTATGTTTGAGTATCTGTACATCCTGGTGCATTCTAGCACAAAGCAGGACCAGCCCCTGACATTACATTTTTAGCTACAAATCTAAAAATTTACTCATTATCTCTTACTCTGCTACCACAGTCTGATAGATGAGAGTCATGTGTGCATCACTGTTCTATGGACACCCAGATTTAAAAATAAACAAACCAATGGGGCCATATGGTGGCACAGTGGTAAAGTGCTAAATTCTATGGAGTAATCTCTCATGGGAAGGTTCCTGGTTCAAGTTTAGAGACCTCCTTGAGTACATTATGGCATCAAGATCCTGTAAAGGTTCATTCTCTCTCTCTCTCTCTCTCTCTCTCTCTCTCTCTCTCTCTCTCTCTCTTTCACCATGGAGCAAACAAACTTAAGAAATAAAGAAACAAATGAAAATAAATCAACCTTTCCCAACTATTTTTGGTTTTGTTGACTGTGCTTATGATGACATATTTAAAAAAAACTATTGCCAAGACAGAAGTCAAGAAGGTTTTCTCTACATGTTTTTTTCTGGTATTATTATTTCAAGTTTTATGCTTAAGTCTTTAATTCATTTGAGTTAATTTTTGTGTGTAGTGTAAGACAGAAGTCCAAGTTCACTGTTTTCCATATATATAAGCAGTTTTACTATACCACTTATTAAGAAGACTATCCAGGTCAGCAGGTGGCATGGTGGTTAAGGCACTGAATCCCACATAGCTGACTCTGTAGCTCATGCCCCAGACTCAGAAGCTAAAAAAGCATGCCAGATGCGTGTGCATGCATGCCCACAATCCTGAGAGAAGAATGGAGACGAAGGGACTGCAGCATAGCCGTCCCTCCTGGGGGATCTCTCACTTTCCTTCTTTGTGTCTCCAGCAAGCAAATGCTCACTACAGCAAAAAATACTAAAAGAAAAGAAAGGACTATCCTTTACCCATTGTATGTTCTTGGCAGCCTAATCTAACATCAGTTGACCATAAATGTATGGGTTCAGTACTGGATTCTCTAGTCTGTTTCATGTCTGTTTTTATGCCAGCAGCATACTGCTTTGATTACTACAGCTTTGTAATTTATAATTTTAAATCAGAAGTATGATGCCTCCAAGCTTTGTTCTTCTTGTTTGGGATTGTTTTGGCTATTCAGAATCTTTTGTAGTTCTGTATAAACTTTAGATTTGTTTTCTATTTCTGTAAAAATAAAATGCCATTGAGATTTTGATAAAAAGTTACTGCACAGTAAAGGAAACAATAAACAAACTGAAAAGGCAACTGATGAAATGGGGTGAAATACCTATATATCTCATATCCAGTAAGAGTTGAAAGCAGTAACATAGGGTCAGCAACAGTGGTGTGTGCTGCTAAGCTGCTGCTGCTTAGGGACTGGGGCTGCATGAGTATGCCTACGTTCAGTTCCTGACCCAATCTGTAAACAAGTCAGATGAGTAAAACACACCTATTATGCTAGATAACTGGGAGGCTGGTGATGGAGGATCACACCATAATGAGACCTTGTCAAAAATCTCACTCTCCCTACCTTGCTCTCTCTTTTTGTCATAAATAAATATTATGTAATTGTGTGTGTATGTGTGTGTATGTATGGGGGGGAGGGTAATTTCATACAACTCAATACCAAAAACTCAAATATCCTGGCAAAGAGCTTAAATAAACATTTCTCAACAGAATAAATTAAGATGACCAGCACTCATTTAAAAGAGTGCTCAACATTTCTAGTTGTTAGGGAAATGCTCATCAAAGTTTTCATTAAAACCTCACATTTGTTAGGATGAAAAAGACAAAAGTAGCCAAATAGTACCAAAAATATAAAAGATAACAAGTATTGGTGAGGATGTGGAGAGAGGAGACTCTTTCGCAACATCAGTGGGAATGTAAACTAGTATGACCATTATGGAAAAAAGTATGGTGTTTTCACATAAAAATTAAAAATAAAACTACCATATGATCCAGAAATCCCACTTCTGGGTATATATCCAAATAAGTTGAAAACAGAATCACAGAGAGAAGCTGCACCCCAAGGTTCACTGCAGCACAAGTCAAAATATGGAGAGCCAAGACATGGAAACACTCAAAATGTCCTTCATCAGATGACTAGACAGACAAAGAAAATGTATGTGTGTGTGTGTTTATAAAAATGTAAATAATATTATTCAGCCTTAAAATAGGAGGAAAGAATTCCACACAGAATAGCATGGATAGAACTGGATAATGTTATGCTAAACGAAAGAAGCAGTCACAGAAAGGAATACTGCAAGATCTCACTTATATGTGGAACCAAGAATAGGCAAACTGATACAAGCACAGGGTAGAACCGGGATTGCCATGAACTAGATGGAGGAGGAGAAGAAAGGGATGATGTTGGTCAAAGGACACAAAGTTCCAGTTATGCAAAATGCGGAAGTTCCTGAAATATAATGTACCGCTTAGAGACAACAGTTTAAAAGTAGCATATGGTTTAATCAAAATTTTGTGCAAGGGCTGATCTTAAATTTTCTTGCCACACCATGCACGCGCGCACACACACGTGCATGTGCACACACACACACATATAAATGATAACAATATAGGCACACGTGCATGTGCACACACACACACACACATAAACGATAACAATATAGAGATGAGTCATATGAATTAGCTGGAATTTGGTTACCATTTCACATTGTATAAATATATAGTTTTCATATGTCAATGATATCTCAATAAAGCAATTAAAAAGAAAAATAAAGACAGCACTACTGAATTCAAGGTAAATAGTTTTCATATGTCAATGATATCTCAATAAAGAAATTAAAAAGAAAAATAAAGAGCACTACTGAATTCAAGGTAAACTATCACACTGCAATAATGATTGGTGTATTGCTATCGATAACATGCCTTGCTGGAGCAGAGCTGAGACAGGTTGCAGGCTCAGGGCCCATCACTGGCAGGCTGGGGCAGCTTGTGGCAGCACCTTTGGAAAACTATTCTTTTTTTAAGAAAATGTATTCACTGCATGTGAGTGGGTTATAGAATAAACTTCAAACTTAATGCTAATTTATACTTTCTTACATGTCTATAACTTACTTTTTATTCTTTTTTTTTTAAGAGAGAGATTTTTGTCATAGGGTATATGCATTCATCTGGAGAGACAGAGAGAAAAAAGTGAGAAATCACCCCCTCTAGGGGGGATGGCCACACCACAATCCACTCTCCATTCTCCTCTCAGGATTTTGGGCATGCACACACACATGCCCAGCATGAGTTTTAAGCTGCTGGGTCCAGAACTCCAATCACAGCCTACTACATGGGAGTCCAGCAACATAACCATTGTGTCATCTGCAGATCCCTATAACTTACTTTTTAAACAATGTATTTTTTATGTAAGTATTGCATTAAGTGGTAACAAAAATACTTAAAAAAATGGCTTTCTACACTCCTCACAAATGATTTTCATTTACCAGCATAAAACAAGGTGAATGGCCAACACTAATTTGATATGGATTACTTCTTTTTTCATAAATTGCCAATTAATCCAGAATAAATCATTTGGGGGTTGGTTACATTTTGGGGCTGAAGTGTGCCCCTACCAGAATAATTATATATTAAAATCCTAATCACCCTGAGTGTAACTGCACTTGGAAATAGGATCTTTAAAGAAGTAACTTAGGTAATATGCATGGACCCTAAACCAATATGACCAATGTCCTTATAAGAAAAGGAGACTAGGACACAGACACAGACAATGCAAAGACACAGGGCTAAAATGGCCATCTAGATACAATCAAGGAGCCAGCTGTCTGAAGAAACAAACCCTTTAGACACTTTAATCTCAGACCTCTAGCCTCTAGAACCATGAGAAATTAAATTTTTATTGCTTACCCATTCTGTGGTACTCTGTTCTGTTAGCCTTAGAAAGCAATCATAGACTCTGAATCTAAATAACTTAACTTTCCTTTTGTCAGACTTCTTCTCTAGATTCATCACAATTTACTGAAAAAATAAGAATCAAACAATGTTGTTTTTATTCATAGATTTCTTACTAATTTTGTTGAACTAAAACTTTCCCTTGACCTAAATCACCTCTTCTGTAAAATTAGAAATTTAACTAGATGGGTCTTCTTTCCCTTCTTCAACCAGAACAACTCTACTTTTATTAATATTTTATACCATGGCCTTATGTAAGATTCCATTTGAAAAAGATGACTTCAATTACTAATGACATTTTGAAAACCTCTGAACTAAAAGATCCTTAAGACCATGGCCAAATTCTACAATCCCACTTGTCAACCATCTTCTCTAATTTCATTGTTATGTAACAACTGTCATTTCTAAAACATTCAATATACACTTTGTGAATCTATGATAGTATTAGTCTAAAGCTACTATATTAGCTACATGAGTTTTTATTTTATTCACTTAGAACTTAATTTCTGAATTGAGCAATAGGTATTTTATAATTAGTAAATAAATGGATATTAGAGGCTATGAAAGTTTTTCTTTCCCTCATGACAAATTCAAGGTAAGTCTATAAGGAGGCCTTCTTTTATTATATGCCTTTCATACCTAAAAAATAATGTGGGCTGGGGCTGGCAGGTGGCGTGTTGGATAAGTGCTGGATTTCCACATGGCTGACAGGTTCAAGTTCCAGACCTGGCACTTGCATTTTCTCCCCTCCACTCCCATCTCTCTCTGGTAAAGTTAAAAAATAACAGTAATGATGATGAATAAAATTAAATAACTCTTTTTTTATCTTTTTTTTGGGGGGGGGAGAGGTTTTTGCTATAGGGCACATGCACTCGCAAGACAGACAGAGACATAGAGACAGAAAGCGAGAAATCATCCCCCGGGGGGATGGTCACGCCACAATCCCTTCTCCTCCATTCTCCTCTGGGGATCTGGGGCACACACGCACACGCGCCCGGCGTGAGTTTTAAGCCACCGGGTCGAGGACGCGAACCGTGGTCGACTACGTGGGAGTCCAGCGGCATAGCCATTACGCTAACTGCTGGTTCCCAAATTAAATAATTATTTAAAATGGTTTCTTAAAATAAAATAATGTGGGCATAACATACTGTAATGCTCAATGTCAAATAAGATGAATTTGTCTATATCCTTGATTTGATTATTACACACTGTATGCATGATTTGAAAAATTATTCTGTACTCCACAAAGACGAGCAATATTTATATGTAAACCAGAAATCACAATATAAAAGGGGAGAGGAGAGCTAAATATCTGCTCATCTTTTAGTTAACTAAAAAATTTCAATGTCATTCCCAAATTTCTAGTATCCGATAGTTATCACAACTCTGTTCAACTATAAAAAATGTTTTCCCTCAATTTTAAGTAATTAGCTCAATTTTTTTCTTGTTTATTTTCTTTTTTCTAACTATGGTTTATGTAAAATCTAGAGATTGATAGGAAGCAATGTAAGAATGAATCAATTATTTTGGTGATTTTTTAATATATACTGATTTTAAAACACATTTGAAAACAGATTCCAATGATTAATATAGATTTAATATGCATTTGAACAATTTTTTGTAATTTCAATGAACTTATAGTAAAATAAGATTTTAAATATATTGTAAATAATAATGGGAGCAAGGTAAGCTCTAGATACGTGATTTATGAAAATGGCTTACTATTGCTTTCTGGACTTAGTGACCTTTCAAGAAAAAATAAAAAAGTCTGCTCCCCTCCGATATTCTTATTGACTTCCTGAAGATGTGAAAAATCATAAAAGCTAATAAAATTTGCTAGTGGCCTCTTAAACTTCATCCAGTAAATTTCAGTGAAGCTAAGGAAGTTCTTCTGGTTTTTTTGTTTTTATTTATCAGGGGTTCTAATGAATCGTACTTTGAGGATACTGCCTTACACAAATCAGTGAGGAGGTGCGATGGGGAAGCCAAGCAAGCAAGTTGAGTGAAAGGCAAAAAGTATTTGATCTTGGGATAGAGGTGAGGAAATGAGGCAACATCTCAATCTGGGTCCTTTTTGAACTACTGGGTTGTTGGGAAAGTCACGACACATTTTTGAATATAAAATATGTCGTGAATACTACGTTAACATCCTAAATTCTCCAACTGACAATGAGAGTCAAGTTGTTGGGAAAGTCATGACACATTTTTGAATATGAAATATGTCATGACTTTCCTGATGACCTAATACTACGTCAACATCCTAAATTCTCCAACTGACAACGAGAGTCAAGTGAAAGTTCAATGTAGATCTCTCTCCTTGAACAAAGCTTCCTTAAAACAAATTTCTCCAGAAGGAAACTGATTTTTTTGAGGTTTTAAAAGAGCTGTTTTGGTCCTGCTTGCAACCATCAAAAATTGCCAAGGTACAGGTGCATAGTATCCAATCAAGCATTCAAGAGATGTTGCTATAACTAGTGAATACATGTATTTTCTTTTTAATTTTTCCCTAATCTTTCAAAATTCCAGGTATCTGGCAAGCTTAGGATAAATCAAAATTCCGTGTTGGTAGGAAATATCAGTTGTTGACTGAATTTGAATGGAAAAAGTCTTCCACACAGAAATCTACGTGGTGGAACAGGACACTTACAGTGTAGCACTCTCAACATTCCCCTGCATCAGTATAGTTACTGTGTAACATTTGTACCCACCATCCATCACCTGTGATACCACCCTGAAGCATACAGAAATCCTTGTCTTCTCTCTACAAGGACTTCAAATCCAGGTCTATGTCAACTATCATTTCCATTTCCTCTCTTATCTCTGCTCCTCTTCTTTTATATTTTTTGTTCATATTTTTCTCATCCATAATAATATCTATTATTTGATCTAGAAACCCAGCCTACAAATAGAGCTGTTTCTGGAGAAGTCTCTGCTTTAAGGTAAGTTTGCTTTGCCACAGGAGTTGTACCATTCCACCCTGGAGGATTGTCCACAACTAACTTCTGCTACTCTGAGAAGAGTGGGGATACTCTGCTTCCTTCACCCCCAACTCCACAGCCTGGAGGGTGTGTCCCTACCCACTGTTTCTGAATTGGTTTCCAACAATACACTTGTGGAGAGAGGGCCATGAGCACACACAGGATCAAAATCCCACCACTCACAACAAGTATCACAATATTGATAGTTGGGAAGAAAAACTATTACTGTTTTCCCATTCTACAAAAGCTATTATGATCATTTAAAATTGGTATTTGTTTTTCTTATGTGTGTGTGTGTGTGTGTGTGTGTGTGTGTGTGTGTGTGTTTGTGCATGGTATTTTTAAAACAGGGCCTTGCTGTGCAGTGAGCCTTCTGTCTCAGCCTCCCCAAGCAGTCTGAACTAGAGGTGTGTGTTCCCACTCCAAGCTTTTGTTTAAAGGTGAGCCAGAAAGTGAACGCAGTCTCCCATGTGGCCTCAGCCTGTCCAGAAGCACTATCCAGCATACACTACTATGGATGGCTTGAGTTTCTTTTATTCATTTATTTTTCCATGAATAAAAGAGAGAGAGAGAGAGCATCTCCCATGGGGTCTTGATGGCACAACCTGCCTTCTGCCAGCCCCAGATCATGGGCATGGACATGTCTGGCATATTCAGGAAGGACTCCAGGTGCAAATCTGGAACCTTCCCACATGGGCCAGCCTCGCAGGACACTGTTTTTTACCCCTGTTCAACTGACTTTGTGTGTGTGTGTGTGTGTGTGTGTGTGTGTGTGTGTGTTTAATTGTCAAAAGGTATAGGTATGTGTGCTTAACAGAGAAAAATAGACAGGCAGACAGGGAGGGAGAAAGTACCTTTGGGATCAGCAGTTGGCGTAATGGCTATGTCACTGGACTCCCACGTAGTCGACCACGGTTCAAGTCTCAGACCCGGTGGCTTAAACTCAAGCCAGGCATGTGTGCATGCGTACCCAAGATCCCGAGAGGAGAATGGAGAAGAGACTGCAGCGTGGCCATCCCCCCGGGATGATTTCTTGTTTTCTGTCTCTCTCTGACTTTTTGGCAAGTGCACATGCCCTATAGCAAAAACCTCTTAAAAAAAAAGAAGAAGAAGGAGGAGGAGGAGGAGGAGGAGGAGGAGGAGGAGAAGAAGAAGAAAGTATCCTCTACTGGGGTGTGATCATGCCACAATCCCATCTCTATTTCTCCATCCTGACACGATTTTAGGCATGCATGCACATGCACCCAGTATGTTTTTTAAGCTGTCAGGACTGGGACTTAAAGCATGTCATTGGCCATGTGGGATCTGGCTCCCACAGATCTGATTGTTAGACATGCTATGTTTTATTTCATCCGCATCTTGCTGATGCCTTCACATATTTGAAAATTTGTTCAAGTTATCACTTTGTCGTACTGTATTGAAAAGTGGTGCTTTTGTCAAGACTCTCAAAGAACTGTGACCACCTTACAATGAACGAGCAGAAGTATGAATGGATTGTAATTCATTAGTTTGTAGACATCGGTTTTCCAGGTCAGACTGTTAAGTATTGTACTCTTTTTTTAAAACAAATAAACTCACACTTTTTTCAATTAATTACTTTATTTTATTTATTCATTCATTTATTTTAACTTGACCAGAGAGAGATGAGAGAGAGAGAGAAAGAGAGAGAGAAAGTGAGAAAGCAAGCCTCCAGGTTCAGGACTTGAACCATGGTCAGTCATATGGGAGTGTCCAGCACCTTAACCACCATGCCACCTGCCAATCCCAGTATTGTACTCTTTTTAATTCAATGTTTAATCTAGTACATTTTCTGACTGCAACTTGTTAAAAGGGGGAAGTTCACAACACTGTCCCATTGAATTTTAATGGAATTTTATGCACAGATATCACTGAACACCTGATACAATGAAAAGGGTTAGGGCGTGGCTAATATGACAGGAACAAGACAGACAGCCTAAGCACCAGGGGCTTGCAATCCTGTGCGAGGAAAAACACTTCCATCACTTGAATATCAGATAGATTAAATAAGTGCACAGGGAAAGCTCTCTGTCATGTTGTAAACTTTCTAGATAAATTTAAATTGGTACTACAGAAACATTAGAATTTTATAAAAAGAATTCCAAAACTAGTAGCTAGCTTCTCCTTCCATGAGTAGCAAAAGTACCCAAGTAAATAAAAATAAGCAATCCTCCAATTCTCCAACTTAAACAGATCGAAAGCAAGGGAGGGATGGAGTGGCTACTTGCAAATCTGCTCTATGAACTCCGTCTTTCCCGAGATATTTTTCCTTGCCTGTGCCAGGAAACTGGGAAAACATTTGACTTACTACAAGTGATTGATCCAAAAGTGTAGCAGCAGTCTTGCTCTCCAAAAATACCAGGTGAAACAGCAGACTGCCAGATACGCACAGCTGGATGTTTCGCTTCTTCTGGGTCATCCAAGTTTGCCGCACGTCAGCTCAGCAGTGAGGGCAGGCTGGAGGCCATCCAGTGGGAAGAAAGGGTACGCTGTGCTGGTCGCAGCCGGTAGAAGCTCTCCTCTGTGCGTTTCTAATTCATCTCTTTCTCAGATGTTTGTGGTTTGTTTGTCTTTTCAGCTGCGGCAGTGGTTCATACTGCTGATGGGAAAATAATTCGTCCAACCTGGGCAGATCTTTTAAATTTACTGAACGTTAATCTGCAGATGCCCAAATATCAGCTACTTGAAAATCCGTATCATCATAGCATAAACTCTTAAGATGTGCGTCCATCAATGAGATGGGCCAATTTTTTGTTTTGTTTTGTGAGTGTGTGTGTTGAGAAATGTTTGCTATAGGGTGTATGAGCTCACTAGAAAGACAAGAGAGACAGAAAGCAAGAAATCACCCCCTCAAGGGGAAATGGCATCACTGCAATCCCTTCACTTCCATTCCCCTCTTGGAATTTTTGGCACGTACAGACATGCACCCAACATGAGTTTCAAGCCACTGGGTCTCAGACTCAAACCGTGGTCAACCACGTAGGAGTCTAAAGTCTTAACCACACACCACCTACTGGACTCTTGTTCTGTTTGTTTTTCAATCCTGTACGACCCAGTCAGAGTGACTAAACTTAGATGAGTTCCACTCTCCACTTTAGTCATTAACATAACCGCAATTACATGGTGACCTACAAAATAAGGACCCACAATGGGAGGCTTATTGAGATCAAGCTTTTTTTGAGAGAGAGATCTTTTTTGCTATAAGGTGTGTGTGCTTGCCAGAGAGCCAGAAAGATAGAAAAGAGAAATCACCTCCCAGAGGAGACGGACATGCCACAATTTCTTCTTTTTCACTCTTCTCTGGGGATTTTGAGCACACACACACGTGCCCAGCATGATATTTAAGCTGCTGTGTCCAGGACTCAAACTCCTGCTTACTATGTGGGAGTCCTTCAACGTAACCATTACACCATCTGCTGGTCCCAGATCAAGATAACTTAAATGTGAATAAGAAATATGAACATTCTTTTTTTTGGGGGGGAGGGATTTTTGCTATAGGGCATTTGCACTCACCAGAAAGACAGAGAGAGACAGACAAAAAACGAGAAATTACGGATGGCCATGCCGTAATCCCTTCTCTTTCATTCTCCTCTAGAGATCTTGGGCATGCACGCACACACACTTGGCATGAGTTTAAGCCACTAGGTCTGGGCCTCGAATCCCAGTTGACTACATGGGAATCCAGCGACACAGCCATTACACTAACTGCTGGTCCCAGAAATATGAAAGAGTCCTTGATAAGATAAGGTAAAGGCCATATCTGAAGGACAAAATAAAATTATTTGTTCTGCTACTGCCCCAAGCCTGGATGTAGAAAAGGGAATTTACTTGCTTTCAATCCCACGACTACGATGTTAACCTATTTCATTGAGTATTTCTTTTTCTAATTATAAGCAACCATCATTTTTTGCCTCATTGCTTTTAGCACTTAGCCATCCATGCCACTCCTAGTCTTCTAACTTCCTCTTTCTATTCTCCTTTTTGGTGTTTTTAGCATCAAATAGTAATTATTGCATTTAATTCAAGAGCTGAAGCTTAGAGCAGCGTACGTGCTGCTCTGACATAAAGGACACAGAAGCAGGGCAGAAAACGAGCACTAGATGAGGATCCCATTTACACTGCTGCCTGGCTGTGAGCCCACTCTACAGACTTGGGCAAGACAGTTTACCTACATCAGGTTAAAAATCTAACCCCCCTATTGCCCTGAGAGGCACGATTCCACTTCTGAAGCCCTCTGAATATAAAAAGAAAAAAAGAAATCCAAAAAGCAATGAAAATTGAGGGTCTTCAAAAGTTCATGAAAATGTACATCATAAAAAAACTATGCATAGATTTCAATTTTTTGGCATCAAAATAAACTTAGGGTTTAATTAATTATGTTTCCATTAATATTTTGAATCAGATAGATAGATAGATTTAATAGATAGATGATAGATAGATAGATGATAGATAGATTCAATAGATAGATGATAGATAGATAGATAGATGATAGATTCTATAGATAGATGATAGGTAGGTAGATAGATAGATTCGATAGGTAGATAGATAGATTGATAGATTTGATAGACAGATAGATAGATAGATAGATTCAATAGATACATAGATAGATAGATTCAATAGGTAGGTAGGTAGGTAGGTAGGTAGGTAGATATAGATAGATAGATATACTGGCCGACCATGGTTCAAGTCCCAAATCCAATGGCTTGAAACTCATGCCAGGCTTGTGTGCATGCCTGCCCAAAACCCTGAGAGGAGAACGGAGGAGAAGGGATATTTTGTATGGCCATCCCTCCTGGGGGAATCACTTCTCACTTTCTCTCTGTGTGTTTCTCTGTGTCTCTGGAGAACATATACACCCTATAGGAAAAAAAAAAAAAACTCTTAAAAAAAACAGTGGATAAAGATATAAATCTGAGCAGATAAACAGCATTAGGATGAAACAGAATATTATTTATAATAAAGTTATATAGCAGCAAGATCCTTGCCAAGCTATCTTATTTCTCCAACTCCGGCTGTGGACGGGGCTTTGAGTAACTTCTGCCCAAACTGCAGTAACTCTCACCCACACAGGAGCAGACTCTTTGTGAAGATCAGAAGTTCATTCCAGGGGCAAGAAAAGGAATGATGACAACATACACTGTTAGCTCCTCCCCAGGGAACTTACCTTTCAATAGGGCTCAACGTTTAAGCTCAATGTAGGAATCCAGGACTGAAGGGTAGCAGATTCAGAGCTCGAGAGTGAAGAAGGAAAGGCTGCACCACCGTGCACAGAGCACCAGGTCCCACATAGCCAGCTGCGGGTCAAGTCCACACCTGGTGGCTTCAAAAACACACCAGACATGTATGTGTATGCCCAAAATTCTGACAGGATGGAGATGTGAAGAAGAAATTGTGGCATGACCACACTCCCTGGGGGCGGGGGTGCTTTCCCCCTCTCTTCCCCACACTCAGGAGTGCACATGCTCACTGGCAAAAAAGAGAGAGAGAAAGAGAAAGGGGCCAGCCAGGTGGCATGGTAGTTAAGGTGCTAAACTCCCACATGGTCTACCGCAGTTCAAGTCCTAGACCAAGCGACATGAAAACGACATCGAGCGCATGTTTGTGTGCATGCCCACATTGTTGAGAGGGGAATGAAGAAGGGATTGTAATGTGGCCATCCCTCCAGGAGTGATTTCTCACTTTCTCTCTCCCTTGCTCAGTCTCTCATCTGAGAGCACATGCACTGTATTAGAAAAAAAAGAAAAAAAAAGAGAGAGAGAAGGAAAAGTGTGTGTGTGTGTGTGTGCATGTGTGTGTGCGCGTGCATGCATGTGTGTGTGTTGTGTGCATGTGTGTGTGCGTGTGCATGCATGTGTGTGTGTGTGTGTTGGTGCACATGTGCCAACAGCCTAAAACAATACAACATTTTTTTTTTTTGGTCTATGGGTAATGCTGACATGAGATTCTCTTTAAGGACCTTGACAAGTTTCACATTTCTCTGGAATTCTCAGTGTTGTCTGACACATAAAAAACATTCGATAACATTATATAATTTATTAATCATTACTGCCTAATGAAATAATATCGGTCATGAAAAAAATTACATTCTTATATGTCAAAAGCTGTTTTTCCAAATGGCGAGTGTAATTATTTTGTCTCGCTGAGAGAAGACTCAAAGATCAGACACTGAACCATGTGAATTCTCAAAATTTCTTTTCAACTTTGTTAGCATTGCGGCAATAAACTGGAGGAACGCGCTGCTGTGTTTGGGGCCTGGCACCTCGGGAGCCCCACCAGCACTGCCTAGCTGCAGCCTCGAAGGAGCAAGATCAAGCACATTTTATAGTCCTCCCAATCAAATGCAAACAGGACTGCCCACCTTAAAGATCTAGGTTCTGATTTCAACAGCCAAGAAAATAGTTCTGGCCGCACTTTCAAGGAAAACCAAAAAGTTAGAAAGAGAGAAAGGGTGATAGAATATAAATATTTGAAAAATATGTATCAGCTAGACTGCGTTTTGGCAGGACCGACTTTTCTTTTACAATGGTGGGAGGCGTTCTGTGGCTTTCCAAGTTGGCTGTGTGACGGTATTTTCTCAGGATTAATGTGTCATTTGGGGATGCCTGAATTGATGTTTCCCACATTGGTTCTCATGTTTATTGCCCATGTTTCCATCCCTGCTAAACAGCCCAACGGGCACAGGAGAGCGGGCAGCAGGAGCAAAAGTTGCCAATACCCGTCACCCAAATGAGAAAGTCTTCCTAGCCCTGGGTGGAAAACAGCAGCAGCCTGGTGCTTGTCTGGGGTAACTGACAATCACCCGGAGAGAGAGGAGTCTTGTGAGCAACAGTAGCCAATGGTGTGCAAAGAACTTGAGAGAGAGGGGAAAATGCCAGGAAAAACACAAGCTCGGGATACGACTTTGTACTTTATGGAATCATAAAAGCTTTATTCTGGGAAGTTCAAAGCCCTTGACAGGCATTTCATTAGTCCTCCCTCTCTCTTTGAGGTACACAGGTGGCAAATGTAATTATTGTCATTTTTATGAATGGGAAAAAATGACGCGTGGCAGGTTAAGTAACACGTTCACAGTTACACGGAGTCCATGCACAGAGAGCTGTACCAGCCCCTCTTCCCTGCTGCTTCCTTAAATGCCTTCTGACCTTTTCCACTGTGCTGGTCTTATACCAGAATTTTCCTAAAAGCAATTGCCTTACAAGGCTTCTTCTGCTCATTCATATATGCTGCTTCTCAATTTTTTTTAAAAAAAGGGGGAGAGTAAAACACATACACACATGCACACACACACACAGGGCTTTGGTTTATGTTTCAACCAACCAAATTATTCTCTCAGAGCTACTGATGTAACCTCATATATCAAATTTATTATATTTTCAACAAAACACACAGTTTATTTTTCTTATTGCCTTACTTCATTTAAAGGCCTCCTTAGGGCTGGCCCCATAGCAGCTTGAAAAACGCACTGGGCATGGATGCTGGTGCCCAGGATCCTGACAGGATAGAGAACTGGAGGAAAAGGACTATGGTATGACCAGGGCCTGTGCGGGTGGGGAGGAATGCAGCCTTGCTCTGTGTCTCTCTCTCCCTCTCTCTGGCATGCACTGCACACGCTGGCATTAATTAATTAATCAATTCAAAGTCATTTTAAATCCATATCATTCAGACACATATGTGATTCTAAAATCTATATGCTAAAATGTACTCACTATAACACTGCTAAGCATCTCAGAAAAGATGAGTCCTGTGGCTGTTAAAGCCAAGGGAAGAAAGTGAAATCCCGTTTTTCTCTAAGCTGGCAGGGAGCCATGAGTGGCGACGCTGGAACCAACTACTGGCAGTTCACTTTCATGTCCTGAAAAGACATCTTTGCTTGGCAGCTCTTCCAGTTGAAGCATAAGAAAAATAAATGGTAATAGCAACCAAATGGAAAAAGCTGGAAATTACTAGAGAAGGGGAACATTTTTAACTTCTAAGAAGATATTAGAAAGTGGAAACTTTACAAAAAAACGTTTTGCCAATGAAGTGGTCCAAAAAATCAACCAAATTTATTACAGGACAATAATAATAACCAAATTTATGCATGAATCAGTGATGATGTAAAATGACTAGGTAAGCATAATTTCTAAGTTTTTTCTCTTTAATTTACCTTCCAAGTAAGGCTTCAGGATGGGGCTTTGCACTGCACTTTATCATGCAATTTCTTGTCCACTTGGTGCATTACACCACGTGTGAATCTAATAGAGTTTTATTTGTTACAATGAGACCCCAAATGAAACATATCACTTGTTTTAATGTCTCCTATGAGCACAAAGTGCAATAAATAACCAGTCTGAATAAAGGAAGAGTCTTGAGTTTGAGTTGTCTCAAAGAGATCTTTGAAACAATTATTTTTATGGACAAAATGCAGTTTATATAGCAAAGTAATACTATGTAGCCAAACCTGTCTCTATTAGTGATAAAAACATCAGAGTTGAAAACTACCTGGTTAAGGAACCAGCAGTTAGTGTAATGGCTATGTCGCTGGACTCCCACATAGTCGACCGCGGTATGCATCCTGGACCTAGTGGCTTAAAACTCATGCTGGCGTGTGTGTGTGCATGCCCAAGATCACAAGAAGAGAATGGAGGAGAAGGGATTGCAGCATGGCCATCCCCCCTGCGGGGTTATTTCTCGCTTTCTGTCTCTCTGTCTCTCTCTGTCTGTCTGGTG
>NW_006159960.1:2101836-2111777 GCF_000334495.1 Tupaia belangeri chinensis
CCCTTTATCAAAAACCTCTCCCAAAAAAAAAAAAAAAAAAAACACACAAAGTAAAAACTACCTGGTTAACTCATGAGGATAATTTAATAGAGTTTACAATGCCTGATAATATAAAGTGCTTCTCTTTATTTGCCTTCATAAATATACAATATGGAAATCATTCAATCAAAAGAATTGGCTTAGCTTTATTCCATAGGTTACTAATCACTCTTGTATCAATGTATGAACATACTTTTCTGTGTATAAATACCACATTTCCCTTATAGCTTTTGATAAACTAAAATGAATACTGATTTCTAAGCGCTCATACTTTGAAGCTAGTCTTCAACTATTAGAATGATTGTCAAACATGATACTGATTTATTAATAATTCCCATGTGGTAAAGAAATCCTTTCCAGAACTTTAACATCTTACAATTATTGTAGCTAATTGTTGCATTGAAATAATTTTCTTGATCATTCTTACCTAATTCCTTTGTATGAGATTGTTCTTACTTGCTTATGTTACTGCTTAAGAATTCACATTGCTTTGGAGTTATTTTTTTTTAGAAGAAAATACTTTATTCCCGTAGGAGGAAAATGCATACTTATATATATAATGCAGCTGTGAAACAAACATCTTACTTCATGAGCTATTGTAAAGAGACCTTCTAAAATCTAATTTCCTGGGTTGATAGTGAATAATACCTATTTCTATGCATAATAACCTTTCATAATACTTTCTTTTTTCTAACAAAAATGCCTACCTGTACTGGCCCATGTTATGAAACACCGTAGCACCAGTTTTAATACATGACTCAGAATAGTAGTGATGTTTGTTATACTTATGTTACCACGATAATAACTACTATTATTTACAATAAAAAAGGTTTATTTTGTGATCAGTTTATAGCTAATTGAAAGATGGAAATGTTTTACTATTTTTCACTCAATCTCAACATTGCAAAGGTAGCATATTAATTTTCTTTCTGTTCCTTGTTTTCTTTGTGACATCCCTAAATATACAGCCTGAGGGGTGCAGAGGTCAAATGTGATGCTCTGCAAGGCAATCCCACATGAGAAGGTTCCTGGTTCAAGTGTGGAGAGCTCCCTGAAGGTGCCAGGCATGTACCTGCCCATGACTGCAGCTTCCTGAGCTGAGGATGAACTGCACATCAGGAACCTGTTGGGGGTACTCTCTCTCTCTCTGTGCCTCTCTTGCTCATAGAAGAGACAAAGTTTAAAACACACACACACACACACACAGAACCTTGGAAGTCATTATTCCCCTAGCTCCACTGGTATCTCTCTTCACAAGAGATAAGACCTCTTTTTGTAAGAGGTACCTTCACTATAAAATTTGTCAGAGATTATGTTTAATTGCTTAACATACTTCTGTGTCCCACTTCCACTCCCATATTTTTGCTTTATTTATTAGTTCTCAAAACTTAGCTTTTATCTAGAAATAAGTAAAAGGAAGAATAGAAGATACATTTTGTTTTAACTGTATTTTATTGGCAAAAGCTGACTATGAAACTTTGTTTTAAAGAATTCTGAGGCTGTGTAGGGGATCTGTGAAAAAGGCACCATAGGTATAGAGAAGGGCCAACTATTCACCTTCTTAATCAAAATATATACTCATTTCTTTTTTGTTTGCTTACAAGCCAGAGAATGTACTTTTCACAGAGAGGGAAAATAACCCCTAATGGGATGCAGTCTTGCCGCAATCCCTTTTCTTCCATTTCTCTATCCTGTCAGGATTTGGGGCATGCTTGCACATGTGTCTGCTGTGTTTTTCAAGTTGCCAGGGCCAGGATTCAAACTGCAAAGCTGACCATGTTGGAGCTAGTTCCCTTAACACCAGGCCATGAGACTGGCCTTCTTCATTGCTTGGTAAAGAAAATTTCCCAGATCTCTGTTCTCAATGGAAGTTGGAAATCAACATATGCCAAACTGCTACCAAATTTAACTTGCCAGAATAAAAATAGTGTCACATTATTATGTCTATGGAACAACCTGAGTCCATGTATATTGGGTCTTCAAAAAGTATTTTTCTGTTTGTCTATGCAAAATGCATCAGGACTTTTCCAATGACTCGATATTTCCAAGATAAAATTTTTTTTAACTGTAAATGAGCCATAAGAAAACATATTGATAGGAACAGCAGACTGCATAATGGTTTTGTCGCTGGACTCCCACATAGTCGATAGTGGTTCAAGTCCCATACCTGGTGGCTCTTATATGGGTCCCATACTCCGGGCGCATGTGCATGCATGCCCAAAATCCTGAGAAAGGAGAATGAAGGAGAAGGAACTGTGGCATGGCCATCCCCGCGGGGGGTGATTTCTCACTTTACTTTTCACTGTATCTCTTTCTCTCTATCCAGAAAGCACACGCTCCCTAAGACACAACCTCTCAAAATAAATAAATAAGCAAACAAACAAACAAACAAACTAGGATAAAATTTAATTCAATTTCTCCTACTGTCCAAGAACATATATATTTTTGTATTTGCAAGCAAACGTAAAGCATCTGTATAGACGTTGACTGTGGACATTTTCTACTATAACTCTAATAAGATATGACCAATAATCTGGTTTACTGGGAAATAATTTAGTATACTACATGTAACTCATTCTCGTATCAGAATGTATTCATGACCTCCCCATGCCCTCTGCAAAATTTGATCCTGAAAGTGGACAGAGGTAGGATGCACAGTCTTGAGTGCCAGAGCCAAACATCCTGTGTTGGCCTCCTCCCTCCATCATTTGTATCAGCGCTGTGCGTCGTGTCCTCATCTTCAGTGTGGGCATGACAGCATTAGCTGCAGTTCTGACAACATTAGCATGTAGCAAGCACTCCATGAGGGAAAATTGCTGTGGTCATCATCATGTTATAAATGATAGAAAATTGACCTGAATTGTTTTGTAACTAAAAGGCAAACATGTAAGGGGTGTGGGTGGGTGTGTGTGTGTGTGTGTGTTGGTTTTGGCAATGAAGTACCATATTTTTTCTTTGTTTTGACCAATCTATATTTTTTCTATTTTCTTATTATGTTTTTCTTATGATTAAAAAAATACTACATGTGTTAAATACAGCTCCTTATACTTCCTGATATTTAAGTTATTCTAGTCTACTATTTATTTTGGTCTACAATATCTTCACTTGTATTATATGAAGGAGAGAATATTTATTAAATAATGTCATGCCTGTAGCGTAACTTCTTCACTATTTAAAAAAAAAAATGAGCAGGCAGCTGTGGAATGGTATCAATGGATTTTTATAAAGAAATTCTTTTCAAAAACGTAAGTATATTTCTCTTCTTAAATTCTTAAGGGCGTATTATTTTCATACCATGTCAAGTGAGATATTGTTTTATACGTTCTACTTCAAGAGGGGAGAAATCGTATTTTAAATTTTGTGGCTGAGCATTACATATGTAAGCTGAGTGGAAATTTTTACCCTGCTTGGATGCTTTGCTGAAGGGTGCTGAGAATGAGATTAGAACAGGGTCTTGTATGCGTAATGAGAAACAGACTTTGATATAAAAACAGAATTCTGTATTTGGATATCTTTGATCTAAGACTACTAAAAGGAACAATTATTGTGGTTATAAGCAAGTGTCTGTTAAAGATGGGCAAATTAGAACTTAAAAAATAGTCACTGACTCCAAACATCCAGACCAATTTCTGAAAAGAAATACATTATTTAAGTGTGAAAATATTTGACTTTTTTTTTCCCTTGCCAGTATTTTTTCTCATATCTGTCAGCACTAAAAGCCCTGACATGCTATAAAAGTCTGCTTTGTCAGTCTCCCACCCCACAGGAAAGTATGCAAGGGATCCTGTACTAAATTTATAACCCTAGATATGTAGGTTTTGATAAGCGTTGAAACATTTTGTTGATTAACCACATCAAATCAAAGCTGTGAATTCAGGCAATCATTAGTGAATCCAAAGAACTTGGATGAGATCATTGTATGCAAATCTCTAAGGGGTCAGGCTTAACCCAGGACCCTTGTAGGTAAAAGGCAAACCCCCTCTTGGCTGGGCCCTCGTGTTAGTTCTGTGTAATTATTAAATAGGCCCTGGGAACGTGTCCAGCAGTCAACCAAAAAGAGAAACACATGTATTTTCCTTACAGTTCGGACTGCAGCTATCTTGGAAGAGAAGAAAGTCAGCAGGTCCATGTTTATGTAAAACGCTTAGAGACTTTAACTGTGAGCTGGTCTGATGACCTTTGGCATCGGGAATGTAGAAATGTCTAAAAGTTCTCCACCTCCAAGTGCTGGTTCTGGAAATGGCGGAGGAAATTAGCTGATGAGGCCGTGAAACCCTGAGAAGCACTTCGCTTGGTACTGCGTCTATGGCAGAGGGAACTAAACATAGCTAAGGAGTGGGAAACGTGGCCCTCCTGCTAGCCATGCTGTAACTCAGCTGTGAGCAATTACGAGTCTCAAACTGGAGACACTCCGAATCCCGCAATTCCCGGCAGCAGGGATCTTGTATATATGTCCCAGTCACACATGTCGCAAGTACACACATCTGTAATCAAACAGTTGGAAGTTTGTGTGGGAAATTTAATGGATCATAAGTGCAAAATTCTAATTTTTACTTTGAATGTTTCTTGGATAGAATATAAAGGTGATTCCTCTTGATTTTTAATCCTATTTAAAGCCGGTAAAGATTAGATGGCTATGAATGTAAAGTAACATTGCCCTCCTCACATGCAGTCCTATCTGTGTCCAGGACGAAACAGATCTCATGATTATCTTTGCTTAATGTTTGAAACCAATTAATATTATTCTAATATAACTTCTTAGGATGAACCATTGCATTTTATTTGTTGATAAATTACTTTATAAACTGTTTTTTAATATGCTAAAAGGGTACATGTGCTCACCAGAGAAAGAGAGAGGGAGAAAGGAGAGAGAGAGAGGGAGGAAGGGAGAGAGAGAGAAAGTGAGAAAGCTTTCACAAGGGGGAATAGCCACACCGCAATCCCTTCTTCATTCTTCTCTTGAGATTTTGGGCATGCACAGACATGTACCCAGCATGTTTTCCAAACCACCAGATCCAGGACTTGCACTGCGCTGTTAGCCTTGTGTGATTCAGCCACCTTAACAAACAGGCCATTGGCTGGCTACAATATTTAAAATGTTTTCTTCACAAATTAAAGAAGAAATGAGTATTTAAGGCCCAAAGGTATATGATATATATCAATGAAGTAATGTGTTACCTTAAAATATATATGAGGAATTAATTTATTTTATTATTATGCTATACGTTTAATCACTATAGATCACAACAGCTTGCTAAGTGAATTTACCCAGCATAATTCCACTTCACACCAGTCCAGTTGAAGATCCTATACATGTTATCGACAGATAATAATCCATCTGTGTCCCATAAATGTCTTACTTCTGTTTCTCTCCTTGATTCCCTTCCTCACACTTTCTTTCTTCTCCCACCCTTTGCTCACACTGTCTTCAGTATCCATAATCCATTAACATTGAATGTAACATTCAATGTTATTATATTGATATTTCTGAGCTTGTCCCCACCATTACGTTGGCCATTATCTTGATTGTTTTTTGTTCTTTTATTTCTGTCTGTCTCTTTTTCAGTTTTCCTGGTATATCACTCCCTTTAGAATTTCTTGAAGAGCTCATCTGGTGTTGGTAAATTCTTTCAGGTTTTGTTTATCTAAAATGCTTTTTATCTTTTCTTCCCACTTGAAGGATAATCTTGCTGGGTATAGTAATCTTGGTTGAAACTGTTTTTCTTTTAACACTTTGAATATATCTTCCCATTCTATCCTTGCTTGCTTTGTTTCTGGTGAAAGGTCCAATGTTTGCCTGATGTGATAACCTGTGTAAGTAATTTGACATTTCTCTCTTGCCAATTTTAGCATTGTGCCTTTATCTGGGGTTTTGGCCAGTCTGGCTATGACATGCCATGGAGAAACTCTCTTTGGGTGGTTCTATTTGAAATCCTTTGTATTTTTTGAGTCTGGATGTTTGAACACTTCTCTAGGCTTAGAAAGTTTTCTTCCAGGATTTCATGGAATAGATTATCAATTCCCTTATTAGTTTCTTCATCTTCTGGGATACCAATTATTCAAATGTTTGTGTATTCAATGGTATCTAGTATTTCTTGTATATTGCCCTCATTTTTTTTGGTTATGTTTTTCGGTCTTTTTGGTGATTTTTTTTCCAGGTCAGATGTTTTGTCTTCTACATCTGAGATTCAAAATTCTGCATGATTTAACCTGTTTTCAATACTTTTGAGGGAGATTCTTAGTTCCTCTATTACAGCCTTAATCTCTAACGTTCCATTTGATTCTTTTAGATGGTGTCTATTTCTTCTTTTTTATTTTATATAGAGAAAATTTTTACCATAGGGTGCATGCATTCACCAGAGAGACAGAGAAAGAGAAAACGAGAAATCACCCCCTAGGGAGGATGGCCATGCTGCAATCTCTTCTCACCCATTCTCCTCTTGGGATCTTGGGCACACATGCACATGCCACTGGGTCTAGGACTTGAACCACAGTCAACTACATGGGAGTCCAGTGACATAACTATTATGTCATTTGCTGGTCCCGAGTGTCTATTCCTTCTTTCATATCGTGGAAGGATTTCCTCATCTTCTAGAGCCCATTGTCTCTTTTCTCTTGGATCTCATTTAGCTTTGTCGTTATGAATATTCTGAATTGTTTATCTAACATTTTCATAAGTTCCATTGTACTGTCTGTGGATAATGATGATGATGGTTCCTACACTATTGTCGCTGGAACTCCAATAGCCTCTAAGTTTCTTGAGAACAGGTGCACCTGGGGGCAGAACTACAGGTTTTCAGCTATGGAAGAAAGTAGGGGTTGTGTGGCACACTTCAGGAAACTATGAAGTCTGACAGTATTCCTGAGTAGGCAAAATGCAGCTAGAGTTCTGAAGTAGTCTCCTGCTTCAGTTGTTCTCACTGGTTGCTACTGCTATCGTGTGTGCAGGAGCCAGGAGCCAGGAATAATGGAGGAGGGAGCTTGAAGCAAGATGATCTGGGCACCTGGACAGAGCTAGGAGACAGTGGAGGCCTCAAGGCTAACTCTGGCTCAGTCATTCTCACTGTCTGCCGCTGCTGCTATGCAGGAGCCAGGAATTGATGAATTTGTGTGGTTTTTCTTTGGGGGAGAGGGAGATTTTTGCTATAGGTTGCATGTGCTCATCAGAAAGAGAGACAGAAAGTGAGAAATCACCCCCCCCGGGGGGGATGACCATGCCACAATCCCTACTCCTCCATTCTCCTCTCAGGACCTTGGGCACGCATGCACATGTGTCCGGCATGAGTTTAAGCCACTGGGTCTGGGATTCAAATCACAGTCAACTACATGGGAGTCCAGCGACATAACCATTATGCCAATTGCTGGTCCCGAGGAATTAGTTTTTAAAGCCATTATGCCAACTGCTGGTCCCGAGGAATTAGTTTTTAATGAATTAGAGATCAAGAATATGAGTAAAAGGTACCAGACAGTAGCACAATGATAAAACACAAAAACTCTTTGACACTGAGCCACAAGGGAAGGTTCCAAGTTCATGTTCAGAGACTTCCCTCCCTGAGTACTCTGGGCATATGTGTGCCTATGATCTAAGATTGGCTAAGTCTGAGGAAGGATCATACAGTCAAGACCCTGTTGGGGGTGTTGTCTCTTTTTCTGTGCTTCTCTCTTGTTCATGGAAAGAATACATAAATAAATAAACTTTAAAGACAAATATGGGTGAAGCATATCCATAACTTGGTGATTATCCTAAAGAAAGGGCTAACGAGGGAACAGCAGATGGCATAATGGTTACGTCACTGGACTTCCACATGGTTGACCATGGTTCGTCTCGGACCTGATGGCTTGAAACTCATGCTGGGCGTGTGTGTGTGCATGCCCAAAATCCCAGGAGGAGAATGGAGGAGAAGGAACTGCAGCGTGGCCATCCCTCCTGGGGGATGATTTCTTATTTTCTGTCTCTCTTCTTTCCCAATGAGCACAGACACCCTATAGCAAACATCTCTCTAAAAAAAAAAGAAGAAGAAGAAAAGAAAAAAAGGGCTAAAGAAAGCAACGCCTTTGGTGTAGCACAATTTTCTTAAGCCTAGCAGTTTCTGAAATGCCTAGTTTGCTTTAAATAAAGCAGCACCCACTATAAGTGCTTTTATTCCTTATTCTAAAAATAAATTCCATGCTTTCCTACAAAACAATCCCTGGTCCTGAGTGCGCACTCTTCCTCTAGGACATGAAATTTCATCCAAAAATATCTGAAAGACATAAATGTTTCGGAACTTTTTCAGCAGAAATCAATCCCTGACTGTCATAAAAACATCATGAGCTCAGCCAAGGCAGGATCGATAGCAGCTGCCTGGGGGCAGACAGATTAACCAAAACCACGAAGCCTTCCTCCCACACTTCCAGGAGAGTACCTTCCATTTCTGCAGAAGTTAAACAATTTGCCTTTAATGTCAGGGCATCTACATGAACTGTTCTTAACATTTTAAAAATGATTTATTGTGTTCCCTTCACAGAGATAAGCTTTTTTATATTTTTTTTGCCTCCATATGTAAGTATTATTTTAATTTACCCATTACCTTCTTCTTCCATTCTTCAACTAAATTATTTAGTACAGACATTATTCAGAGCCTTCATTAGTGTTCTAATGCATTTCTGGTTGTTTTCCCCTAGCAGATGCCTTTTTTAAAGCTACAATTTGTGCACCTCTTTAGACAGCTCTCAAAGAGCAGATGCAGGTACAGCTGGAGTCAGCTGAGAGGGCCACCACTGATGTGGGAAGAGCCAGCTTCCGTAGTAATCCCATGCTCTCACTGCCCTGACTTCAATACTTAGTGACAAGACAGTGACAGTGATGCTGACCTCAGTGCCTCTTCTTTCCTTCTTCAATCTCAGGTCCTCCCATCTGAGTAGCCTGACACGAAATTGCTCAAGGTGAGGCAAATTCTCTGGTAGGTTTGACGACATGGGACACAGCTCTATACGGTTCTTTCCACTTCCCAGGGCATCTTCGGGGAAGGGTCATCACCTGCTTGCAGCCGTGGCTCGAATTGTGGGTATGGACAAGAATGTTTAAAATATTAACAGACGGCAGCTTGCCATCTCTCTTTGGTCAAATTAAAAATAATAATAAAGTTAAGTAAAATAATTCTTTTGAAAAAAATAAGGTAACATACTTTTGTTTTTTAAGTTTGTTTTGTTTTTCGGTCCATGAGCGAGAGATCCAGAGAGAGGGAGACAGAAAAAAAAATAGCATCCCCAACAGGTCTTGGCATTGCAAACCACCCCACGCCTCAGTCGGTCTTGGATCAAGGGCACACACAGTGTCCTCAGGGGGGTGTCTGGACTTGAACTGGGGACCTTTCCTTCTGGGACTGCCTTACACAGCATTGCATCTTGCTGCTGCATCATCTGACTCCAGTCACAGTATTTTAACCATGGAGAAAAAAGAAGAGGCGGGAAGACAGAAAGTCTTCAGTCTGTTGTATATGGTTTCTTTTTTTCTAGAGGGCAGAGGAATTGGTGTGTAATGATTTCCCAAATTCAAGACCTTTTTATAACACTCACCTGCTTGCTTATAGAGATGAAAGTGCTAAGGAAATGCTAAGGAAACCCTAAAGTTTATGGTAAGCAAGCACACATTTCTGGGTGACTTGAGTTAGCTTAATTATGAGCCTATAAAATAACTGAAAAAAAAAATGAGTAGTCGTGTGATTTCTTAGACTCATTTTCCATTATTCATGTGACATATTTGAGAGTCATCTACAAGCTAACTTTGTGCCAGGTCTGGCAAAACAGAGGAGCTGGGAAGGTGCAGACTCATTTTGCTGGATATGGAAAGGTTTTGTGAAGAAGACAACTGAGCTGAGATTTGAAAAATGAAAGGTTTGAGGGAGAAGGAAGTAGGGAAA
>NW_006159960.1:2111828-2118067 GCF_000334495.1 Tupaia belangeri chinensis
TGAAGGGAAAGCTAGTCACAGGAACAAGGGTAAAACTCAGAAATTTGATCAGCATAGCCTGTTTCAGGAAAAATAAACAACAGCAATCCTATTTATTGGTTTCTTATTATATGTTAAGCTCTGCCATAATTATATTATCAATATTATTCATAGCCACTTAAAATTCTTTGTGGGATGAGGTAGAATATCAATAGATAGACAGTAGACAGTGCATGTATATTTAATCCTTGTAACATATTTACAACCTAGATAAAATTACTTCCTTTTTTAAATTTTATTTTATAATTCCTTATTTACATGTAATTGGTGTACATTTTTGTTTGGTATAATACAAATTTTCAAAGCATGCATGCAGTGTGCAATAATCAAGTCAAAGATAATGCATTTATCATTTCAACAAAGCACACCACATTATAATGTGTACCATTAATTTTTGTTCTACTAGTTTTTCTTTACTTGACATTTTACATATACATGTATACATACAGAGAGAGAGAGAATGGCAATGTCTTGTCTATTGTTTGTTTTTACTATGTGGATGTAATTATCTCCTTTCAATAGATAATCAGAGAATCAGAGATACTGAGAAACACATCTAGTACATGTTAAAACTATTTCAAAACTCCACATTTGTTTTCACATCTCACACTATGCTTCAGTCAAATCATGCTCATGTGTTTAATCATAGTTACAACTAATTTAAAAACAAAGCTAATTGTACAATGATTTCTACAGAGGCAGTCACTACGTCTTGTTAGTCTCTCTTAATTCTCAGAGTGACTAAGACAGGACACATTCAATGATAATAACACCTTTTCAAAAACTGTGCTTCAGCTCTGGGTCAAATACACTGACTTAAGAGTTCTAAGAAAATCTTTCAATTGAGTCATTTTGCTAATCCAATGATCCCACTCCCCTGCCACCCACACACATACACACCAAGTCCCTAGCTTAGGTACACAAGTAAAATCTGGAAAACAAAATGAATACCATGGACATGTCACAAATTACTTGCACTAGATTTTAAGAAAACAAAGCTAGCTGAAATAATATATTGATAATAAGAACAGATACTTCTTGATATAAAATGGCAAAGCTGTATAGAAACCAATTACTTTCTTGCTTAGGAATTCATTCTAAAGACCACCCTCCACTCCCTAAAAAAATCACAAAGTATTATTTGCAGAGTTATAATACATAAACAGGCCAGCAGTGGCAGCTGTAACACAACCCTGTGCAACGCTGAAGCCGCATGGGAAGGTCCCGAGTTTGTCTCCTAAGCTCTCCCTGTACATGCCTGTCACAGGCACACACGTGCCCATGATCCTGGCTGGTTGAGTTTGGGGGTAGATCACAGTGTAAACCCTGCTGAAGATTCTTATCTCTCTTGTTTTCCCCCTCTCTTTCATGGCATAAATAAGCATATAAAATATATATTTACACAAATCGAATGTTGAACAGTAGATGAAGAATTAAATGATGGCTGACCCTCCTCTACAATTTGCTCCTGTTCTAGAGTTTACTATCTTAGCTTTTTATAAAACATCTAAAAGTTGTAATAAAACAAAGGCAGAGTACCTTTCTTTTCAATGTAACATTGGAGTATGTTGAATAGCCTCATCCGAGGAGCTGCCTTTGTGTGACTCACCTCTGCTACTTACCACAGGCTCGTGTCCAGTTTATGTTCAGTTCGGTATACAACCTATCAATCCTGTTCCAGCATTCTCCCTTCATCCCTATATAACTCCTGCACCTCTATGTCTTCTTTGACCTGGCTTTATGGTCCTGCTGGTTTTCCATTCATGACATTGTATGAGAGCCTTGTTTTTAACTCATTGGAAAATACATTTTTTCATAGTAATGGCATCAATTATGTAGGCCAAAAATTTTGAGGACATCCTTAATCTTCTCTCTTTTTCTTATGTCTTACAGTTAACCCATTAATAAATCTCAGTGCTTCTGCTTTCAAATCTCATCCCTTTTCTCTGCCTCGCCTTGGTTACTATGATAGCTGCCTCATGACTCTTCCAACAACCTGTCTTGGCTTTTATTCTATGGCCGAGCCTCTACATATGCTCAATGCATAGGTTAGGCCAATCTCCCACTCTCAAACTTCCGAAGACTCCAATATCCCAGTAACTATCAAGACCATATGTTCCCAGTGCAGTCCTAAACAATTTGGTTTCTCTATGACACTGACTTCATTTCACACTTCTCTCCCATTGGATAAAAACATTACACCAGAACTGGCTGGCTGGTTTCTCCAGTGGTTAAGCACAATTGACATCTCAGGGCTCTTAGACTTTCTCTTCTCTTGTTTCTGCCCAGTGCTTTTCCCCAAGACTGTCATGACTTACCTTTGCCCTTTTTTATTTCTCTAAACATCTCCAATCCGGACAGATCTTCCTGACATCTTGTCTAAGAAAGCATCCTACCCACTGGTTTTCTATTTGCTATGTCCTTTTTTGGACTCTTTTGCTTTTCCTTCTTCAAAACATTCATCACCGCCTATTGTTTTATTAAATATTTATTTACTTTTGTCTGCCTCCCCCCACTAGACTGGAAGCTCCATGAGAATGAGCATCTGTGCTGAACACCAGCTCCTAGGACAGTGCACGGAATGTCATGAGTACTAGAAAAGTATCTGTGGAATAAATGAATGGTGGTTCTAACCAGGTGACAGAGTATTTTTCAGCCATTAGAAAGTTTGAACATAAAGTGAAAATATGTATATTCATATCATCTTAAGTAAAAACTTGTTTAAAATGTCTAGAGATTATATTTCAAGTGTATCTTATACTTGCAAAAATGAACGTAAATAAAAAGGAAAATTGCTTTGTGAGAGTAGTGACAGTGTGATTCTCACTTTGTGTTTCCTTAATTTTCTTTTTTATTATAATGATTTTCTTCTGTTCCAATATCTTCCAGAAAAAAATTATCATATAATCACTTAAAAAGAAGAACGTATTTACATAATAGCTTCATATTCTTAAGTTTTCTGTCTACTTTTCTCCTACACTAAAAACTTAATTTATCATGGTTCCTAGAGGTAGTTTTATTTGAAGGAAACATTTAGATCTTAAAACAAAGGACTGACTCTTAGAAGTTGGAATTTGAGACTTTTGGCTTATTAATTAGAAAGTTTGATCTTCAGGTTATAGAGGGGGACTTCAAAATGGTCATTAAAAATGAAATTAAAGTATGACTTTATTTTGGTGCAATTTTTTTGTAAATCTATGCAATTTTTTCCTGTTATTCATGTTCTATAAACTTTTTAAGACCCCTTGTACTTCAAGGACAATGCAATGGTACTTGTGCCAAGGTCAACATTTCTCTTCAGTTAAGGGTCAATCACATTGGCTGTGTCTGGAACACAAGGATCTAACCTAAATTACCACTTTAGTCTGAAGTTTAGATAAAAAGGAGCAAGATGAGCATGTTTAGTAGCCATGGCTAGTCTTTCCATTTTTGATCCACAAAGAATTTACACTTCAGGCATGCAAGTATGTCAAAGTATTTTATCTTTGACAAGCAATGCTTTCCAGAGGGATGCCTACTTCTAGCCAGTCAGTGTGGTCTTGAACTATAGTGTCATTTCTGGCAAGAACGTTCAAGCCTGTTCAATGTTAACATCAATTGCCATAATGCACTCAGACACTATATGGGATTTTTACACTTGGTAATCTAAACTCTCACAAGTCAAAACTAAAGCATTCAAGAATACCTTAGAAATTGAGAAGTTCAAGTATAATCTTGAGCCCACTTGACCCATACTTTGTTCCTATACATGCTATAATCATCATTGGAAAAAAAAATCTACAAATCAAACATTTTCAGGCCTAATTTTTTTGCCTTATTTTAAAAAAGATTTTGGGTTGTTTATCCTATGATATTGTACTTTATAACTTCTCTTACATTGTTTTATGAAGTATTTTCATTCTAAAGTTATATGTAAATAGTTTTTATGATTATGTATGATTTTTCAGTGAAACAGGTATTGATTCTAAGTATTCCTTTTATAAATGTGGCAAGATACTTATATGAGTAGAAGACCATTAAAAAAATGAACTTTACAAGAAAGTTCCTCTTTCCAATGAGACAATTGTAAGGATAGCTATAAATAAAATCAATCAGATCTGTTCTTTAACTGAATTGTACACTTTTTTTGTTTGTTTTGTTTTGTTTTTGTTTTTGTTATAGGGCATGTGTGCTTGCTGCAAAGAAACGGGGGGGGGGGGAGAAATTACCCCTGATGGAGGGGAGGATGGCCACACTGCAATCCCTTCTCCTCTAGGGGTTTTTGGCGCACACACACACACACACACACACCCAGCATGATTTTCAAGTCACCAGCTCCAGTATGCATACTGCGGGCGGCCTCGCGGACGAGTCCAATGCTTTAATCACCACGCCACCTGCTGGCCCTATGCACCTTTTTATCAGAAATGCTCACTGGACTTCCTGTACAGATACTGCTTAGCAGAGTCTAAACAAGGCAATTGCTCATTGTGGGAGCACCCAACTCCACTTGAAGACAGGAAGACAAATCTTATAGCCTGAGGCCTTTCCATTTCTACAGATGAGCAATTTTAAGACATAATGAGTATTTCTTAGTGTCATTAAATTCAACAAGACAGAACTGGACTCTATTTTGGGAGAACTACTTCTAATTTTCATATTTAACATCTGAGTGAATAAAACTTCCCCTACAAAACTTGTGCCTCGCTTCACTGCCTGATATATCAAGTCAATTTTTTTGTTCCCTTTATGCTCCTCAGTCTAGGATGGTCAGTTTTTAAGCACATAGTTGACAGAATTGAGGAGGAAATGAATGGTAAGAAACCCTACAAAAAAATCATTCCAGTGCTCACCTGTTTCTTGATTGGTATTCCATGTTATGCTGCTGAAACATATGGAATTACAGGTTGAGATTTAGGGTCTAGTTTTATAGCTCCATCTGGCCTTAATTCTGCATATACAATTGTACATCATGAATTGGTCTACAATTTTGGTTTATGTCCCTCCATTCTCGTTTGATCTGAAAATGAAATTTTACTCTATACTAAATGAAGAAGTTGGCCATGAATACTCTTTATATTATTTTAAGATGAAACAGATAAAATTTTAAATCTTTAAGATTATGTCTGAAATAAAAGAAGATTGCCTTTGGAAACAATGAATCATATCTTCCAACATGTATCCACCACAGGGTTTTTTCAAAACCAGTTTTTCCTTTTCATTTATTATTAAACTTGGCAGTATTAATATTTATTAAACACCTATAGGGTGCCAATAGCAATTCAGAGCACATAAAAGAGGTGATCCCTTATGTCAAAAAATCTTAAAAAGCTGTTATATGCCATTGTGCCTAATCACATTCTGGCCAGAAAGAAAATATTTTTATCATCACCCATAAGAGCTGTTGTTATTGTTTTCCTTTGTCAGGATGTGGCCATCCTACAAGTGTTATTCTAGTCAAATGAGACAATATCTCTAATAAATGCTTTTGAGGGTACACACCTGCATCCGAATATTTTTTTTTTCAAAATTAAATTAAATTTGAAAAAGAAGAAAAAAAAAGAAAATAAAAACCAGATAATAATAGCTGGAAAAGAATGAATTGCAAGGATTGGTGGAACAAACCCTTTTTTGCTACAGAAATGACACATAGGATCTAATCAAGGTGCACAGAATCATAAATGTAGATAATACAGGTTACTTTTATTATTCAGCTTATATAGCACAAAGAGCCTTTAATAAAAGTTAAAGGAAAATAAAATCAGCACAGACATAAGGAAGCACTTTTTCATTCTGCAAGTAATAAATGTTTGGAATGGCCTTCCGGGCAGGGTTTTTGAGGTGAAGGACACTGGGGTTATTCAACAATTTGGATGCCTTGTTGTAGTAAATTCTAATCTGCTAAACAGTTTTTTTTCCCTCCTTATTCCCTATAATGTTATGACTATACAAACAATAATTTTCTGAGTTTAATTAGAACCAAACCTACATAAATGGTGATCACAGGAAAATATACAGGACAAAGGCAGGGCAAGAGGGAACCAAAATGCATGCCTGTGGTCAAATCTGTGGTCTTCAAATCTCATTTATAAGAGGAAAAATATACTTATTCACTAACTTTAAGCATTCCTAGAGGAGTCTGAAGTGTACTGAGTTTTCATCACTCAATCTATGCTTTAATATACTTTTTAGATCTTGGTAATTTAGTAATTGTAGTGATG
>NW_006159960.1:2118084-2143694 GCF_000334495.1 Tupaia belangeri chinensis
ATAGATAGGTAAATAGATATCTTAATTTATTGAAATACATATTTAAACTACATTAAATACATATCATATGTGTGTGCGTATAAGTATACGTGTGTGTGTGTGTGTGAGTGTGTGTATTTGTATTCCAAATTAACAACAGCAAACTATTTAAATACTTGTGGAAAAGGAATTAATGAAACAAGAGTTAGAACAGATCCTGAGAGGTGAGGTCAGGTGTCATATCTGCTCTGCCATCCCCCTCACTTCTAAATGCACACACACACAAACACATGCATACCAGGACTGCGTAATGCAACTTAAATAATATTTACTTTAACTTTTTGGTTAAAAAAAAAAGTAGAAAAGTTGTCATTCCCCAGACCTCAATAGCTCTAATGTTTACCCCGTGTTTTGATTGTTTCTGGAAAGTTCTTTTAAGTCTAGGTAGAAAAGCTTTCATTCATTCATTCTTTCCCCTTTCCATGGATGCCTAATGAGTATTGCCAAGTTAGTCAATTGGAATATCAAGATAATCAAAATATCCCCATTGACATTTAGGAGCCTGGTTGACAAGAAACACAAGCAAAACAGTATAATGAGATAAATAATGACAGCAATAGGAGTCCATGGTGAATGTTAAACAAGATCTACTCTGCTGTCACGGGAGACCAAGGAGGGACACATCAATCACACTAGGAAATCAGAAAAGGATACCTAGCAGGACAAAAATGCTTATGCTGAGTTTTCAATGGACAAGAAGAAATGAACTGCACAGAGACAGTAGTCAAGGACATTCAAAGAAGAGGGAATATCATGTTGGAAAAAAAAGAAAAACATGGCAGATTTGGCACACCATTACTCATTCAGGACAGCAGGTGCAAAGATCTACATAGGGCAGCAGCAGGAGTCCGGTGTAGAGAGATCCAGAGTTGAGCAATGAAGGGCATAACACAGCGTTCTTTAGTACCCTTCAACCTGGTGATTCAGAGTCCTCGAAGCATATGAGGCATGCCCAGAGTTGAACTGCTCTGAGATACAGAGGATAACTTGGAGGAAGGTTAGCCTTAGCAGGGAGGTGATATCTGTAAGTGATAGGATTACAGTGATGCTTCTGAAAGATAGAAGTCTTTCTGCAGACAGAGAACAGTGACTGATTTGAGAATGATGAGGGAGTTATCATCTATGAATGTGGTGGCTGATTGTGTAAGTAGATTACATGATGATGGGGGCAGAATCTGGTGTGTGTCACTCCTACGTTTCTTAGATGAAAAATACCGAAAAATAATGTTTGGCAGAAATAACTACACGTTTTCTGTTCCATTGAATATTCTTATGGCATATTCAGTTACAGATGACCAGTGAGCTAGGTAAATATGAAGCTCATCAAAGACTCAGGACTCAGCAATAGTTAGCACCATGGCTTTGGAGAGGAGGGTGTATGAAACAAGAAGAGCTGAAGCTGAGAGAACGGCTGTGGGAAAGGTTACAGTGTATCCACAGGGTGAATTATTTCACAGTAAAAAAAAAAATATTTTTACACAAGTGCATTTAAAAACTGAACATAAAGGACCAGCAGATGGCATAGTGGTTGCATCGCTGATTCCCACATAGTCAACTGTGGTTCAAGTCTCAGACTTGACGTTTTAAAACTCATGCCAGGAGCATGTGCATGAGTGCCCAAGATCCTAAGAGGAGAATAGAAGAAAAGGGATTGCGGTGTGGCCATACTCCAGAGGTTTATTTCTTGCTTTCTATCTCTCTGTCTGTCTCTGTCTCTCCAGTGAGCATACACATGCTATAGTGAAAATCTCTCTCTCAAAAAAAAAAGTATCTGAAATTTCCATAACGAAACCAAAATTGCCTCCTGAAGTAAGTTACACCGAGTCTGTTTCTAACAAGATGGAAACTAGCCATGGAGTCCTAGGGAGAGACAACCCTTAAGAGGTTTATACTTCTTAAAGGTTAAGGATGCTCTGGGGGGCGATAGGTAGCATAGTGATTGAGGTGTTGGACTTCCCACATGGCCGACCACAGTTTGAATCCCAGACCTGGCAGCTTGCTTTCTCACTCACCCTCTCCCTCTCTGTCTTTCTCATGCGAAATAATAAATAAATAAATTTTTTTGAGAGTTTTTTTTTTTCACTATAAGGCGCGTGCGCTCGCCAGACAGACAGAGAGAGACATAGAGACAGAAAGCGAGAAATCACCCCCCAGAGGGAATGGTCACACCGCAATCCCTTCTCCTCCATTCTCCTCCCGGGATCTTAGGCACGCACGCACACGCGCCCGGCGTGAGTTTTAAGCCACCGGGTCCGGGACGTGAACCACGGTCGACTACGTGGGAGTCCAGCGACATAGCCATTACGCTAACTGCTGGTTCCCATAAATAAATAATTATTTTAAAAATGATTAAGGATGCTCACTAAGTGCAACTAATTTTTTCTTTTTCTTACTTCCATGGAATGACCCTCTAGGTGAAGTTCAAGACTCCAGAACACCATGTCTAAAACACCACTGTATCACCTGTGCTTTCTGTTTATAGATCCATTCATCCCACAAATATGTATCGAGCCTCTTAAGTTCCAGGCACCATGTAGCTCCAAGCACTGCCCTTATCTTGTGTCATTTCCATTCTAGGCAGGGGTATAAAGAAAAATCACATATTTGGGGAAAGGATAGCTTCTTGGGACCAGCAGTTGGCGTAATGGCTATGTCACTGGACTCCCACATAGTCAACCGCGGTTCGCGTCCCGGACCCGGTGGCTTAAAACTCACGTTGGGCACGTGTGCGTGCGTGCCCAAGATCCCGAGAGGAGAATGGAGGAGAAGGGATTGCAGCGTGGCCATCCCCCCGGGGGATGATTTCTCGCTTTCTGTCTCTCTGTCTCTGTCTGTCTGGCGAGCGCATGTACCCTATAGCGAAAACCTCTCAAAAAAAAAAAAAAAGGAAAGAAAGAAAGAAAGAAAAATCACATATTTAGGGAAAGGATAGCTTCTTCAAAAAATATTGTCAAGAATGGTTTCTCTAACAAGATGACTTTCAAATAAAAGAACTTTCTAAAAGGACCTCCAGGAAGTGAGAAGAAGCATGTGAGTATCTGGAGCAGGGGCATCCCAGGTTGAAGGAAGAGCAGATAAAATGGCTCTGTATGGAACACTCTGTATGTTTCCAAATGATCAAAGAAGCCAGTGAGACAAAAATTCAGTGGCCAACCGCAAAGACACGAGAGGTGATAGCCAAATTCCTTACCACATAAGCCTTTAGATTTGGGTATACTTTGAACTTACGAAGCAGATAAGAACTCTCTGGAGTGTAGAGTTCACGAGAATTATTTCATTGTTTTCAGTTGCCAAAAGGTGAACACCAGAGAGACAGAGAGATGGGGCAGAGAGGAAAAAAAATTACCACCCAATGAAATGTGGTAACACTGCAATCTTTTCTTCTCTATTCCTCTATCCTCTTAGGATTTGGGCACTGCACACTCATGCACCTGATAGCATTGTTCAAGCTACCAGGGCTGGGATTTGAACCATATTCAGTCATATGGGATCTAGCTCCCTTAACCACTAAGCTACGGGCTGACCCAAGAACTATTTCATTTATGTCACTCTGGCTGCTGTGTGCAGCCACTGCAAGCAGATAAGAGTAGAAGCAAGAAAAATACAAAGTGATTACTATTACAGCAGTCCAGATCAGAGATAAAATTCCATGAGCTTAGATAGGAGCAGGTGCAATTAGCAAAAAGTGTTTGAGTTCAGGATATATTTTGAAGATAGAAGTGACTGGCTAGCTGAAACAAAAATAAGAATACAGTTTATTAATCTAAAATTTAAAAGTTATGCAACTATATTGGAGCCCAGGGTAAAGGAGCTGGACCATGGCTTTAAGTATGTCATTTTCTATCATTACTGACACAAATAATGATTAGTCGTGACCAAAGACATTCAGTGCAACCATACATGAGTAAGATGAAAATAACTTCCAGAAGAAATAACTAGAAAATTTTTAAATATTTGGCTCTGGCAGGTGGTTTAGAGATGGAGGAAAAAATAAAGATTGTAAAAATTTTCTTTAAAAATTTTATAGTGCTAGCTGATTTTTAAAGCTCATATGTGTGTCCTAATTTAATTAAAGTGATTTTATTTTTTGCAATATAGACCATAGTAAATTTATATCAAATAAATATTTCATCAGCCAGGATGAGCAGAGCATATTTGCTTGTGTTAAATATGAAGTGTTAGGGTTTTAAGAGAGAGTAATTATAACCCAGCCTCTTTTGAGTTTAATCTAGGGGCCAGCAGGTGGCATAATGGTAAAGGCATTAGACTCCCAAATGACGCCCCCCACCCCGCCCCGCAGACCTTCCGGCTTGAAAATCATATTAGGTGCACGTGTGCATGTGCCCAAAATCCCAGGAGGAGAATGGAGAAGAGGTGATTGCAGTGTGACCATCCCCCTGGGGGCGTGATTTCTCACTGTCTCTCTCTGTCTCTCTCTAGAGACTGCCTGTGCCCTGTGACAAAAACTAAAACAAACAAACAAACAAGATGGAGTTTAACTTATCCACCGTATCATTGCTTAAAACTGAATTCGGACTTCTCCACAGTCACAATTAAGCCCTTATTAACCCATTACTCTATCTAAACTTTGAGAAAATCCACCTACTTTCCCTTATCTGTTGCTTTCTAACGGAAAGTGATGGGCCACTAGCCCTGTCTTCAGAAGGTAAGCTTTGGCCCTGACTCTGGCTGGCTTTCCATCTGAAATCTGCAACAGAACTAGACACCTATTTTGTGGGCAGCAGCTAAAACAACCGAAAACTCAGAAAGAAAAAGGCTATGCATCTCCATTTCCCTTCGCCAATCATAACCGACCGTGAGAAGAAGCATTAGAGAGAAGAACAGAAACTGTTACACTTCTAGCAAAGAAAAGAGCCAATGGAATTCTCCACATATAAAAATCCTGAGAAAATCTGAAGGAAGTTAGATATCACAGAGATTTAAGTAGAAGAACGTATGAAAATTTGATCCTAGAGAATTTTCAAAGTAATGGGATTCAGCACACCCTTGAAAGTGCTGCTCCTGGAGAAGACACTTCTCTTCTCTGAGTTTGCAGAAAGGACCAACACAGGCATAATAAAGTGCTGAGATAAAGCCCTGTTAGCAGTTTCAACAAGACGTTCCAACATTTCTCTTTGGCAATGGAGAAACAATTACCTATTGAGTTAGCGGGGAAGCACTGGTGGGCCTGGAAAAGAGCAGCTTCCTTGGAATATGTATCTATAAAACACTGTGGATAAGATATAAATCAATTAATTTTCTCACTGAATATAAATGACATGACATCTCACCCAAAAATTGGATTATAAGACACAATGAAAGTAATGTACACGTCTGGAAACTATTTATTACTCCCTTTGAGAAAGTAGGCTTCCGTGGACATGTTCTGCATCTAATTCTGTCACATGAACAAGGCAAGAAAGCTTTCATCCAGAAAAATCAATCCTCAGAATACTTGCGCATTTCTGAATAGCTAACATTTCTACAATAAAACAGGGTCCGTGATTCTTTCCCACCTCAATGAGTGGGCTCAGGGGCTCCCTGTGACCAGAGGACTTCATGCCACACTGTCCTCACACTCCACAGTCCAGTAAACCTCATGACAATAAAGACCTGAAGGATGTCCTGTTTGGGTCAGCTCTTGGCTCCATCAAGTCTCTAGAACCATCCGCATTTATTATCTTACATCATAAGATAGCCATTTTAAATAAAGAAGGAAACTTTGCATTTAGCTAATTTCATACTATTCGAGGGCTTATTTGAGCTTGCTTACCTAACCATTTATAGGCGTTGCCCTTCCCTTGGCAGGAAAGCTCTGAACGGTGTTCTCCCGACTACAGTACAGTATTTGTGTAGTTTCTTTGATGTTTGGTTTTGGGTCATATGATAAATTAATGTGTGTCATTCTGATACATTAAGTTATGTGTTTAGCTGATTAAATAAGTAAGGAAAATGTATTGGTTAATCTGTACCCAAAAATCTAATCTAAGCAATCAAGGAAAGGGAGCAACTGGAATAGAATAAATTAGATAGAGAAGTTTTACCAGAGAGGAAGAATGTTGAAAAGAAATGAAGGAGGGCAGAACTGTATTGTCGGAGAAAAAGAAGAAATACCGCAAGTCCAGCAACTATTAACAATTCTGTGAATCGCAGGCTCATTTAGAGTTTGATGAAAACAAAGCAAAACAAAAATTCCTTTCAAAAAATACATATAAACATTTCCACATAAAAGCTGGCAGGTAGGCTCATAACTGGGAGATAGGAATACCTTACCTAGGACAATGCCATAAAGCATGCATTTTAAAATTAAAACACGAGCCAAACGATATGGAAAGCACAGTATTGCTTCAAAGGGCATACACAAGGATGCAGAGATGACGCTGTTGGTGGGGGGGGGTGTTTTTTAATACAAGGGCAAAAAGTAGTGAAAAATGCATAGTCTTATGCCCCTGCAGAGAAATAAACCTGAATATGATGCTTCTGGACAAGTGCCTACAGGCTAGACAGATTTCCCAGTACTTCTAGAAATTGAACAAGTTATTTGAAAAGCTCTGCCAAACCCAATCCCATTTACTTCACTTTCTCCCCTGCTGCACAGAAGTTCCCTGAGGTAGCAAGAGTCCTCTGGAAAAGCAAGCTTAGCAGAAAGACCTCGCTTGGGCGCTCATGGTCGACGTGAGCAATTTGGAACTCCTCCTGGTAACTGAGCGAAGACTTAATTAGTCATAACTAGTTGTAGTTTTTCTAATATTTATGTCTTTAGATAAGTGTCACTATGAACCCAGGATGACCTACCTCTAGGTTAGGAAAAAGCAAGTATAAATAGATATAATCACAAAGAAAGGATCATTTTTATTTAAGTTGTAGCCATAAGTTTAAGAGCTTTTTCTGGTCCTGAACACCTAAGCACTTACAACCTCCTTTTTCTTAGTGCCTAGTAGAAATCATATACAAATTGTAAAGTCACTCTTTAGTAAATCTATGTGCATCTTGTAGGAATATCACATTTTGACTTTTACAGCAAGCTGTAGAACGTGGAGGTATAGGCAGTCTGTTCAGAAAGCCGGTTGTCAAGGAAACTGTGCCTTCATCCAATAAAAATCCAAAGGGATCTTCCAACGACATCTTAGGGAGGAACTATTTAAGCATTTACTGTCCCTCATACATGTTTTCCTCTGATCTATATATGGTGATATTTATGTTTTTATTAGTTACTTTTTAATCAGAAAAAAAAACACCACCAAAAACAAATTGTTTCTCCATTTACTCATAAAGAGTATGAATATTACTAAAATAAACCAGCCACAGAGGCGCAGTGGCAATGTCATGCCCACAAAGCTGAGCCACATGGCAAGGTCTCAGGTTCACATCTGAGGGCTCCCTGTATACCACACCCGCATGCACATGCCTGTGATCCAGCTGATGTGGTTGCAGGTATGGACACTCACTTCACACTTCATGGTTCTGCTCGGAGCTTCCTTAGCTTATGTTAGGAAAGGTTACAAGAAATTAACAGAAAAAAAAAGGATCTAAACTCTTCTATCTTACATGGCAAGCAGGATGATGATTTGATTTTCTAATCGCCAAAATATAAAACTATGGCATGCTGTTCCCCTCTGTGTTTTCTTCTTGACTAGCTCACATCATCTGACATGTACAGAGACTAAGTAATAAAAGTTATGTGGCGTGAAATAACTGGAGTGAATGAGAACTAAGTTCCTGAGACGTGTGTTCACTATCCCATCATGTACGTAAGCCTCTTTTTTCTCACCTGTAAAAGGAAAATGGTGACTATTTCAACCAAGTAATTGTGGAAATCAAGTGAAAGAGCATAATGGCATGGTCCTTCATAAATTACAGGGAGAGGGAGCGACCATGGTGCTGGGGAGGTGAGTGCAAGGCAGTGCTACCTAGTGGTTGAGGATGCATGTCAGCGGGCCAGGAGGTGGCATGGTAGCTAAGGTTCTGGACAACCACATGACTGACCGCAGTTTGAGTCATGAGCCTGGAGGCTCGAAACACATGCCTGGCACATGTGTATGTGTGCATAAAATCATGAGAGGAGAATGGAGAAGAGACTGCAGCATGGCCATCCCGCCTGGGGGGATGATTTCTTACTGTCTCTCTGGCAAGCACACGCACTCTGTAGCAAAAAATCTCTTAAAAAAGAAAAAAAAAAGAGAGAGGGTGTATGCAGGAGCCAGAGTGGTATTAAAACCCTGGCTTATGAGACCAGCAGTTGGCATAATGGCTATGTCGTTGGACTCCCACGTAGTCGACCACAGTTTGCGTCCTGGACCCGGTGGCTTAAAACTCACGCTGGGCACATGTGCGTGCGTGCCCAAGATCCTGAGAGGAGAACAGAGGAGAAGGGATCGCGGTGTGGCCATCCCCCCTGGGGGGTGATTTCTCGCTTTCTGTCTGTCTCTCTGTCTCTGTCTGGCGAGCACACGCGCCCTATAGCAAAAACCTCTCCAAAAAAAACAAAACCCTGACTCATCCACTGCTTGATAGAGCAGTCATAGGAAAGTTTTTTCTCAAAGCCACAAGGATCTCATCTATGATATGAGCATAATAATATATTACATGTACTTCATGGGAGCGTCATGAAGTCTCAATGAGATACCATGCATAAAGCCATTAGTAGTGTCTAAAGTATCTACAATATTACTAGAAGGAAATGAAAAACTATTTAACTTCTTATCCAAAGAGAATAAATAGTTCTGTGCTGCTGGAAAGAGCATTGCCACATCTGTGAGTAGCAATGAGAAATGAGTCGATTCATTTTGAAAGAAAAGTTTGACTCTAAGTAGATATCAAAAAAGGTGAAAATTCTTCAAACAGAAGCTAGTATCTTGAAGGAGAGAGAGTGTTTTGTTTTGTTTTCCATGTTACTTGGTGGTTTGGAAAACTATTCGCTTGCTTCTCAGAAACAACTGCAACATAATTATATTGCTGATAAATAAATGGGAAATTTTCAAGATAAGCTGTATATTATATTGTTTAGCATTTTTTCCTGTCACCACTCAATTCCAAATTGTTACTTTCTTCCAGGATTACTGCATTATAATCCTTATTCTTTCCCCACTAAATTATCCTGCAAATGGTTACAACATGAATATTACTAAAATAAACCAGCCACAGAGGCGCGGTAGCAATGTCATGCCCACAAAGCTGAGCCACATGGCAAGGTCTCAGGTTCACATCTGAGGGCTCCCTGTACACCACGCCCGCATGCACACGCCTGTGATCCAGGCTGGCTGACTCTGAAGGTGGATGGCGGTTGATGACTCTGTTGATGACCTAGCTTGCTCTCTCTCAGAAGAAATAAACTTCAAACAAAATATTAACAAAACATCTTTTATCATGCGACTACCTAGGAAAGAAAAGGGGTTCTACCATGTGTCTCATGGCAAGAGTCACTGAGATCACAGGAAGACCTGCTCTATAAGCCTGTCTCTTACTTCATCTGAGGGCCCCCCACTTCCTCCCAGTTATGATTATCTCGATCTACCATTATCACTCCTTGGAGCTCCTGTGCCTTTTCCTCATGTATTCAAATACGACCCACTCTTAAAAACCCCGCTCCAGGTCTGCCCTTTCATTAAATGCTTCCCTAGCCTCCCAGTCCCCTCCTGTACTGTCCTTCCTCCCTCCGACTTTCCATAGCACTCTCTGAGTCCCTATCTGGCTACGTGGCACTTGACTGGGGAGACATTTTTTTTTTCTTTTGTATTTTTGTCTACTCTCTTTAACTAGAGAAAAATAACCACTTCAGTAAATTTAAAAAGAAATCTCTGCTAGCACAAATCCAGGTAGAAGATACATATTCAAACTATATTTGCAGATATAGAGAAATTTTGAAGCTATAGGCTTGGCATTGTTTGTATTCCATCTGCCTTACATTTTCAAGTAAATAAAATTCTCTTTCTACTTGCACTAAAATTAACTGACGTTTTCTAAATACACATCCAAATGACAGACACTATGCTTTCAGACTCAGCTGTCAACTTTTATTTTTGAGTAGCTAAATGAGAGCATAATTCGACATTCCTGAAATGTTGGTACATATCTTACTCTCTCTAGCACAAGGAAAAGTCTATAAACTCACAGTTCCTAGCTATGAAATTTTCCTTTGCCTTTTTCTTGAATGACATGTTATCTCCCGTACATTTAACCTAAGGATAAAATAGAAGCAAGCACAGAGCTACTATTTTTATTGATTTAGGTAAAAGACAAACCTAAGATCTATTGCAGAAAACATGGCTTACCTTAAAATCACAGAATCAGAAATACTTAGTTCCAAAAATAGGGCTTGTTTGATTGGTATCTTCTTCCATTTCTTCACAGAATATATCACTACTTGTTTTAATTCTATTAGATGAATTGTATAGAAAACAATTATGGGGTCTTCTCCTTACATCCTCTGAAAATTAGATCTAAAACCAACAGTTTTTCAAGTTCTACGCTTTTCTCAAAGGTAGACCTTCAGAAGGCTGTCAGTATGAGTGGAGTACAGGATAAATGAGACTGGGGAATATGTTGGGTTACAGAAAAAGGGAACGCAAATTTATGTAGACTCAAATGGTCCTAATATCAATCCCATATAATATTTGCATAAAACTTGTAATCTACTTAGCACCTTTAATTTCTCCCATTTCTTCCTCAAAGATCTCGCCTCCTAATCTAGATCCATATTCTCCTCATGTCCACCTTGACTCTTTGCAGACTCTGAGGACAATTGTGGTACAAAGAGTTTGAATGGTTTGGCCAGAATTGCAGTGTTAGCGGTGGCAGGACTCTAGCATAGGAATGGTGATTACTGTTCTTTCCATGAATCAGGAGTGCTCTTGACATACTAGAGAACCAGACTGAGTGAAACAGAGGGCGCTGTACCCTTTAGAGACAGCTTCAACCCCACCATGGAACCTCCCCCAAGGAACTATTGCAAAGAGGCCTGACTTACACAGGAAGGGCTGATGTGGTTCTGTAGTCCAAACTGTCTTCCTATGAATTTGATAAAATGTTATGTTCATCAGGCCAACCCCATAGTGCAGCAGTTAAGGGAGCGGGATCCCATGTGGCCAACTGCCCATTCGAATCCTGGCTCCAGTGGCTTGAGAAAGTTATCAGGTGCATGTGCAGGAGTGTCTGGAACCCTGAAGGGATGGATAAATGGATGAAAAAGGATCTTGGAGTGATGACACCACACTGGGGTGTGCTTTCTCCCACTCACCCCCAAGATCCCCCTCTGTCTCTCTCATTCTCCCTGAGCACACACACCCTCTAGCAATTACAAAATACGTAATGTTTGTGTCTAGATATTTCTACAAGTTTTATGCAACAAGGTCGATTCTTGAGCAGAAATCATAGCAATGGTGAATACAGAACTTTTATGTCGGTGAGATTGGAAGCGTCCTTGCAGATCCACCCGAGCCGCAGAAGAGCACCCTTCCCCTACTCTCAGCTTCTCCCTCTCATGCTGAGGGAGCAGCGGCAGCACAAAAAGCTGCTGAGAACCCACTCGGCCTGGAGAAAGAAACTTTCCACTCATAAGAGGAGGAGGACATTTGAAGGGTATGTAGCCTTCGGGGACTTTATAAAACCAAGTCAACCATTGAAAGGTTTATGTGGATGCTTTTAGTAGCATCCAAGAATTAGGCTGCTGGCCTGTGTTTCTGGTTGGAATTGATTTTCATTGCTGGTGAAATTTAGAGCTTTTTTTCTGACATTCCTAAAAAAAATCCTTGTGCAACAGCAGATGAGACTTGCCAAATCAGCAGGAGAAACTAGCATTTTAAGAAAGGCAGTGTGCTTTCGGTCTTGAGTACACTACTTGAGCCCCTGTGTCACTACAGCGGGGATCTGCTTGTGCTCACATAGCAAACGGTCAGTAGCTAACATCATATCCCAGGCAGGCTCATGTCCCCAGGGCCGCTCCAGTGCACCTCCTTCTCAGGTGTAAGGTCATGGATCCTTACCAGGTGACAAGAACAGAGCTAGCAAGTGGCAGAGCCAGAATTCAAATCCAGACAGTTTTTCTCCAAGGAGAATTCTTTCCAACCTTGACTATTGCTTTCGGCAGCCAGACTCATTGTTCTTTGCATGTGTGTATGCGTATGTGGTGTTTTAGACAGGGTCTCGCTGTGTCGCCATCCTCCTGCTTCAGCCTCCTGAGTAACAGGAGCCACAGATACATGACACCATGCTTTTCTTTGAAGGGTGGGCTGGTAGTCAAGGCCATTCCAGGGAGAACGATCTGAGTGAGCTGGCTTTGTAGGATGTACAACAAAGCATGGCTTGGTACAGAAAATAGAAGATCATCCTCTTGTCCTTTCTCCCACTTTATAAAATAAAAAATAAAAATGAAAGGGGGCGTGGGAGAATCCCATTTGTGTTTCTCTTTATTTCTTCGGCACTCCCCCTGACTTGGCATTTCCTGATTGGACCTGGCTTTCCAGGTCATCAGTGCGATTTCTCACTGTTTTCCCAGTCTTTAGTGTGTGTTACAGAAATGGGAGTTGTTACTGCTAGGCATTTTAATTTTTCCTGATCTCCCTCAGCCTCCTTCAAATGCAACAAAATTTCCCTAGAGAGAAGGGAGTATCAGGCACAGCCCTGGCACCACGTGCTGACCCTTCTGCATTATAGACGCAAAACTGTAATCCACATAGAAAGGAGACTGCGGCTAGTATTTGGCAAAGCTATCTGTACACAAGTACATCATGGGCATTAATTCATATTTCTCCCTGCTCTAGGCCTGATCATTCTCATTAAAAATAGCATTTCTTGCAGTACCACCAGGATATATTGACTATCAGAGTGGCACTTCCTGATTGTCTACTGAAGCCTAAGAAAAGGATTCATTACAGTGTTTCATTTGAGTTTCTCTCTTTTTTTTTTCGCAATAGAAAGAAAACACATTTGTCTGTAGTAGTAGCCTTGATTCTCTCCCATTATATTCGCTCAATAATCACCAATCTGCCAAATTTAATAGTTTGCTAGTCACTACAAACATACATTCTGAATTTAAGTTAGAATAGGGGTAAACTGGTTATATATGCTTCTGGAAAATGAATAGATTATATGTGCAAGTTTCAAGGAGAATTCTGTGGTGTTTACATGTTTTTGTCATTTGATGAGAGAACTTGCTGTTTTCATATTTCTAGTATAATATGATTTAAAATAATAATGGCTAACCTTTTTTTTTTCTTTTCTTAGGTTTTTGCCATAAAGCATATATGCTACAATTCCTCCTCCTCCATTCTCTTCTCAGGATTTTAGGCACACATAAACGCACACCTAACAAGATTTTCAAGCCGCTGTGTCTGGGACTCAAACCATTGTCAGTTATGTGGGAACCCAGAGCCTTAACCTCCACCCCGCCTGCTGGCCCAATAATGGCTAACTTTTACTGAGCACGGTCCATGTGCCAGGCACTGTTCTAGGGGTTTGCTATGGGCTAACTCATCTGATTTCCTCACTAACCCTATGCAGTCGGTACTATTGTTACTATCCATCTCCAGACACACCGGACACACACTGAAGGTTGCTCAGTGCATAAATGGCACAGCCGAGATTCAAAATCAAGCAGTCTAGTTCTAAACTGGGGCTTCTTGCCCCCAGCACCATTAGCACCTTGGACAAGATCGTTCTTTATTACAGAGCACTGTCCTTAGCAGCATCCCTGACCTCTTCTTCCTAGATACCAGGAGCACCCTTCCTTCCACCCCTCCCTGCAGATGTGACCATCAAAAATGCCTTCAGAGGCCCAGCCTGGTAGTACTTGTTGTAGCCAAGTGAACTGTAGTGCTGAAAGCCACATGGCCAGCCCTGAGCTCGGATTCACAGATCAGCTTGACAATACCCCAGGTGTACGAGCATTCCCTGGATTCCAGACAGTGGCAGGGCTAGGAAAAGGAGACTGTGGCATAGTGTGACTCTGCTGAAGGTCTTTTCTCTTGTCCAGGTGCGCCCCTGTTCTGATATGAATGAAGTAAATCATTAAAAAATAAAAAAATGTCTTCAGATGGGGCCAGATTTCCCCTGGGGGATAAAGAATGCTCCTGATGAGAATGATTGCTCTGGAGTATCTGTTCTCAAAGGAGGCAATTTCCACCTTCAAGAGAGCAAATTTGTTTCTAGTGTGGGGGCGGGGAGGATGCAACAAAATATCCTACTCTTTAGTATGAGCCACAAATATATAGGCAGTATTTAAAGAGACATATAGTATATGCATAGTAGAAAAGCTTCATGGGGGGCATGGGGGTGACAGGTGGCAGGGTAGTTAAGACGCTGGACTCCCACATGGCCGACTGCAGCTTGAGTTCGAGACCTGATGGCTTGCTTTCTCACTTGCTTTTTCTCTCTCTCTCGTCAAATTAAAAATGATAATAATAAATAAAATAAAAAAATAAATAATTATTTTTTAAAAAAAGAAAAGTTTCATGGGGAAGGATTTTAAAAAGTCTAAAATAGGGAGAAAACCATGAACAAAAGGCTGAGAAAAAGCAGGAGCCCGTACCCTTAAGCTCTGTGCGATCCTTGCACGGTACAGGCCAGATGTGCAAATCTCGACTGTGGGGTGAATGACTCCCTTCACCTTCATCTTCTCCCTCCTGAGGGATCCCCATCCGCACCTTAGCCCTACGGATTAGAAAACTTGGTATTTTGAGATCTGGGTTCAACAAAGCACTTCAGACTATTTTTCAAACATTTCATTCCAGCAAAAACTACAAAGTGATATTTGCCAAGAGCAATTTTCTTAAACTTTTTAATCCTGAGTCTATTTCAAAGAAAATGTATCCATATGGTTCTCATTCATTTACTCTTAATTCATCAAGATGGTGTTTTGTAAAAACCAGTTGACAACCAAAGAGTCGTATGCATGTTATTTAACTTGAAGCAAGAAGCCGGGCTTCGCTTGGGCTAAATAGAATTTAAAACTCTTTAAGTCTTTCAATATTTGGCTCAATATAATTTTCCCTATTTACTAATCATTAATTTGGAATATTTATTTTTGACATACAATGTTTTACAGTAGAAGAGGAAAGAAAGTGAAAAAAAAATACACTTCTCTAGGAGAGAAACTTTAAAAACTAGAAGATAGAACAAGGATGTGGCCAGAAAATTGTATGTTTACAGAATATATGCTTCTGAAATCTGACTTACACTAGGTTGTACTTAGTAACGTAAGAATTGCATACCTCTTTTAGAAGGCGGGGTTGTAATTGTCAAGCTTTCTAGTTGGTATAATACTATGTACTTATAGGAGACATGCCAGAAGTTTCTTCTACTTCCTCCTTCCTTATGCCCCTGTTAACTTCCCAGCACTCTCTCCTCTCTTCTCCACTAACATCACCGACAATCAACAGTGGGCTTCATTAGGCTACAGAGGTGTGAAAGAAACAGACTAAAAAATACGCATATCTTTAAAAGGTGCTTTATATATTCCATGGAAAATACTCATTGACATTCTGACTCTAAAGACAAAATTTAAACTTTTAGATATGTTATTTTTAAAAAATGATTGGAAAAAGGCTTTCAAAACTCTGAGTAATCAAATTATTTGTAACTCTTCTATGAAAATAGATGCATTCCTTTTTTTTTTTTTTTGGAGAGGTTTTTGCTACAGGGCATGTGTGCTCGCCAGACAGACAAAGAGAGACATAGAGACAGAAAGCGAGAAATCACCCCCCAGAGGGGGATGGTCACGCCGCAATCCCTTCTCCTCCAATCTCCTCTTGGGATCTTGGGCATGCACGCACACGCACCCGGCATGAGTTTTAAGCCACCGGGTCCGGGACGCAAACTGCGGTCGACTACGTGGGAGTCCAGCGACATAGCCATAATGCTAACTGCTGGTTCCCCAGTGAAAGTATTTTTAATGCAATAGACAAGAGTGTGCCAACATAAAATTGGTTTATAGGCATTTTCAAGTCATTTTCTCATACACACATTTCTAAGTTAAGTATTGTGTTTCACTCCAAATCTACTGAGCTAAAACTTCTATGAGAGGGGCCAAAGAATTTACATATTATAAGCTTCTCACTAACATTTATATATAGTAGTCAGAACCACTGATTTAAATCATAGTAATTACTAATGGTTGGAATAAAATAGAGAACTAAATTATCATGTTAGAGTGAACATGAGTCAAAGATCTCACCCAGTATCAATCTATACTATATTTATTTATTTACTTATTTATCTTTAGTTTTTGTTATAGGACACATGCACTCACCAGAGAGACAGAGAGAAAGAGAGGGAAAGTGAGAAATCATCCTCCCCACTCCCAGGTGCAGATGGCCATGCCACAATCCCTTCTCCTCTAGTCTACTCTCAGGATTTGGGGCACATATGCAAATGCACCAAGTGTGATTTTTCAATCTGCCAGATCTTGGACTTGAACAGCACAGCCAGGTGGGATCCAGAGCCTTAACTTCATACCCCCTGCTGGCTCCCAAGATTTACTAAATTTTTACAAAGATATAGACAACTAAACACCTAAAAAGACCAAAGAGAGGGAACCAGCAGTTAGCATTATGGCTATGTCGCTGGACTCCCACGTAGTCGACCGCGGTTCGTGTCCCAGACCCGGTGGCTTAAAACTCACGCCGGGCGCGTATGCGTGCATGCCCAAGATCCCGAGAGGAGAATGGAGGAGAAGGGATTGCGGCGTGACCATCCCCCCGGGGGGTGATTTCTCGCTTTCTGTCTCTATGTCTCTCTCTGTCTGTCTGGCGAGCGCACGTGCCCTACAGTGAAAATCTCTCCAAAAAAAAAAAGACCAAAGAGAGGTCTGGGATATTGAGGACTGCTCTCAAATCCTTCCTTTCCACATTAGATCTGCCCCTCTGGCCCAGAATAAATGAGGACTCTAAGTGAGAAGGAAGGGATTCCTCTCACTGTGGAAGCATTTCACCTTCAAACATCTCACTTTCCAGGGAGCTGTTGAGGTTGTATGACATTCTCCAAAAGCTATTTCTGGATTCTACTGAGTCTTGGTAATTCTTCGCCAGGGATAATTTTTCTAAAAGCATTTCAGAGACAAGTTCCTATTGCCCTAGCAAATGTGGTAAGTCTATTCCCCCAAAGTTTAGTCCAAGAGGACTGGGAATGGGGGTGGGTGTCATCTGGTGAAAGGAGCGAGGAGATAAGGGGCTGGCTGCTCTAACCCTCTTCTCCCAAATATAAACATAGCGAGCATTCTCCGGACCTGTGTGATTGAGCTTTAGGAATACAGGGATATGGGGACAGGCCCACAGAAACCAGATGACAGCACTGCTCTAAGTAGGGTGCTTTCTCAGGCTTCTGAGGTTGGGCCTTTTCCATCTTCTTGACCCTAGGTTCTGTCAGCAACACTCATCCAAAGTTTTGTAGAATTAAAACTTATGATGTAATGAAGCTCCTTCTCTGATATTATTTCTCACACTTTGTCATGGGTTAATTTTTCTTTTTCTCACCTAAACCCTTGCTTTTTATAATTAACTGTCTTCATTTATTGATATGATAACCAACTTCACAGAAATAGAAATATATAAAAATCAAATTAATCACCTTTTTAATATTCTATGATAAAAAGCAAATACTGTTGCTCTTTCCAAAGTTTAAATGAATTCTAGACATGATAGAGGTTTTGGTATGTGTGTAAGATAATTAAGTGTAAATAAAAGTTTTAAAGAATTTAGAATTAGAATACTTTCTTTTGAAAGGATAGTGCCACTCTTTTCCTCTCATTGAATACATAAAACTAGGCTAATATGATGTAATTCCAATTAATTCAATATCAAACATTTTGTTTTTAAGCTAAAAAAAGTTAAGAAATATTATACTTCAAATTTATTATATTTTTGAAAGTTTCAAATGGCAAAACTCATTGGTTTTAAGATTGAAAAAATATGTCAATCAGTTAAACTGATTGACTAAAGGATATAGAAACACAGTAAATTGATGTGAATACCAGAAATAGTGTGTGTGAAAGAGTAGAAGAAAAATAGAGAGGCAAGGCATTAATAGGACAAAGAAATGTGGTATTATCTATTGAAGATAATTTTATATTTTATCAACTGGACTAGGGAGAAATGGTCACATATTGAAATATTCACTTTGTAAGCTAAATAACATGACTGAATGTATAAAAGAAAGTGAAAAAATAATAATAACAACAATAATAAGTAAAATTTTATATATGTGTGTGTGTGTGTGTGTGTGTGTGTATGTGTCTATGGCCAAGGGACTTACAGTAAGTTGTTGGAAAATGACATGACAATTCTAATCCAGTTAGCAGTGGTAGGCACCAACCTATACTTTGACCATATAGTAAAATCCCAACAGAACCTCTGTCAATGCAAGTGGCAAGAACACTATCCAGATGTTAGGAACAGCAGTAGCTAGTGACCACATAGACAAATATTTGGTTCTACCATAGAGTCAGTTCCCCAATACAGGCATTCACTGAGCAGATACTAGAATGGCTTAGTGGTACTACACAGAATGCTCACAACATACAGTTTCTTCAATCAGACATGATATAATAGTTCAAAAGAACATTTAAAGTAGCATTTTCAAAAAAAAAACTTGATGATAATATATTAAAGCACAAAATTGTATGGTAGAGACTTGCTAGAAAAAATAGGAGAAGGTGAGTGTAGGAGAATTGGGTCAGAAGAATTAGGGGATGCTCATGAAGAAGGTAAGGCAATATGATTTGATTCTTGTCAAATCACTGCCACTACTAAAGAAGAAGCGGGGGAATGGTTGAACTTTTCGTATACATCTGCCAAAAGAATATATAGATGAGACCAGCACATGGCATAATGGTTACATTACTGAACTCACACATAGTTGACCACAGTTCAAGTCCCAGACCCTATGGCTTAAACTCATGCTGGGGGCATGTGCATGCATGTGCAAAATTCCAAGAGAAGAATGAAGGAGAAGAGATTGCAGCATGGCCACCCCCACACCACCCTCCCCAGAGTAATTTCTTGCTTTCTGTCTTTATCTTTCTTTCTCTCTGGACAGTGCTCATGCCCTATAGCAAAAATCTCTTAAAAAAATATGTAGACAAATGAAATGAAAATAGAGAAGAAGGTTAGGGCATCCAAAGTCATTCAGACATTCTGAACATATATATATGCATATTCATATATTCATTAATTTTTTTAGCCCATGGATAACAGAGTGAAATAGTTTTATATATCTAATCAAGTATCTTTATAGTTTCCTGCTTAAATATTCACTATAAAGACTTTTTACTAGAGAACTGAATATTCCTTCTTGATCAGGTATCTAAATATCCTAATCCATATCATCTTAAGCTTTCTGTAAAGATTCGGTAGTGCCTATGAAACCTATTGACTGCAAACTTCTACCTCCTATGGGACCTAGTGAAGGAAGTTTTAACAAAGGTACTGACAAAAAAGAAAAAATGTTTCCAGTTTTTATATCAAAAACATTAACTGACAAGGAGATTTATAATCAAGAAAAACTGAAGATGTTTACTACCACTGATAGAGTTACATGACCAAACTATCTTAGGGTTGTGCCTTCAAATATTAGAGATAGTTATCACTCATAGAGCAGAGTTGAAATGTGATTTCTCAGCTCAAATGTGATTTCTCAGCTCTGATTCTAGGTCTTTGTCTTTCTATGAGATATAATTCATCATTCCTATAAAGGAAACCACACAGAGAATTTCATTTCAAATGAACCTAAAGGGAACCAGCAGTTGGTGTGTAATGGCTACATTGCAGGACTCCCATGTAGTTGACCGTGGTTTGAGTCCCAGACCCGGTGGCTTAAACTCATGCCTGGCGCATGTGCGTGCATGCCCAAGATCCAGAGAAGAGAATGAATGAGAAGCAATTGAAGTGTGGCCATCGCCCCCAGGGGGTAATTTCTCACTTTCTGTCTCTCTATCTCTCTCTGTCTTTTTGGCGGGTGTACATGCCCTATAGCAAAAAATTCCCCCTACCTAAAAAAAAAAAAAAGAAAGAAAAGAAAAATGAACCCAAAGATGAATCATGAAAATCTCTTTTTTTCCAAGGTGCTTTTGAGTATTTCTTGTTCGAGGGATTTCAAAAGGTTCATGGAAAATGTGTATTATGAAAAAACTATGACTTTCAAAAATTTTTGCACCAAAATTAATTTGTACTTTAATTCAATTTACCCATGAAATTTATAAAGTCCCTTTATGTATGAACCCAAAGATAGCAAGAAAGACTCGTTGGGGATGCACTTTCAGCAATCCAGGTAAGAAATGATGATGACCTAGACCAGGCTGGTCACAAGGGAAGCAGTGGAAAGGATTAGTCAGATTCTAGATGTACTGTATTTTGCATTCATTTATGGCCCCAAGGGTCTCTTCTCAATAGTGCAGTAAAGTGATCCTATTTAGACCTAAATTAGTGCTATCCCCATGGCACAATGGTAAGCAGTACTCATTCCACTCATGTGGAAGCAGATCCCACATGGCTGACCACAGAATGAATTCCAGCGAGAATTCCAGCTAGAGAAACACACCAGTCACATGGACATACACACCCAAATTCTGATAAAACACAGACATTGAAGCATAACCATGCCCCATTCATTCCAGCAAAAATGAACTCGAGGAGGCCGGAGTGGTTATTGTGGTTGTCAAGGGAGAAGGTAGTGGTTGAGGTAAGAGAAGTAGTGAAAGGCCAGATGGCATAGATTCTCATCATTTTGTCTGGAGTAACCAAGTTTAAGTTCATCATTCTAGTATATTTAATAGTAACTGTGTTCACAAGGGCTCTGCTTCGGATAATAAAACATATAGTCATTCTACTTTTTGTAAATACTTGGGATTTTTGGTTAAATAAAATGAAAATAATACGGAAGTAACATAATCTAATTTAGGTTTTTTGTTTTTTGGTTTTTATTCCAAAAGGTGTGTTAGCTCACCAAGAAAAAGAGAAAGTAAATTGTTGTAACTATGACTATAAGTTGTTTTATGTAATCCCAATGAGTACCCCAAAAAAATACCTGTAGAAAATACACAAAAAAATGAAAAAAAATACTCAAATCAGATAACTATGAAAAAAATCAAACAATAAGCAAGGAAGGTAGCAAAGAAAGAAAACAAGGACAAATAAAAAACATACAGGAAATAACAAAACGGCACAATGAACCTTTCTCCATCAGTAATTCTTTTAAGTGTGAAGGGACTAAATGCCCTAATCATAAACAGAATGGCTGACTAGATTTTTTAAAATGAGATCCATAAACATGTTCTCTACAGCAAGCTCCCTTTAAACATAAAGACATAACTAGGTTGAAAGTGAAAGGATATAAAAAGCTATTTCATGCAAATGAAACCAAAGAAGAACAAGGTTAACCAACTTAAATCAGACAAAATAGACTTTTAGTCCAACACTTACAAAAGAAACAAATACAATATATAAAGATTAAAAGATAAATGCACCAGAAAGATATAACTATAAATATATGTGTACTGGGCCAGAATGTGGTATGGTGGTGAGGGCACTAAATTTTAACATGACTGACTGTGGTTCAGGTCCAGACCTGGTGGCCTGCTTTCTCCCTTTCCCTCTCTCTGTCTCTATCTGGTCAAATTGAAAAATGATAATAGCAAATAAAATTAAGTAAATATTTTAAATAAATAAATGTGTATTTAATAGCAAAACACACAAATATATTAAACAAATATTGATAAAATGGAAGGGAAAATTGGACATTAACCAAATAATAGCATAATATTTCAATACAACACATTCAGTAAGTAAATCAGCAACCAGACAAAAGGTCAACAACAACAACAAAAAGAAAAAAAGAAAAAAAGAGGACTTCAATAATACTTTAGACCAATTGGATCTAATTAGCTGGGCAGAACACCTCACCCAACAATAGTAAATATAAATTCTTCTCAAGAACATAGAACATTTTCCAGGATAAGTCACATGTTGGGCCACAAAACTAGTCTTAATAAATTTAAGAAGACTAAAATCATACCAAGTTTTAATTCCATTGCAATCACAATGGAATTAAACTAGAAAGCAATAGCAACAGGACAGTGGAAAAATTCACAAATACATGAAAATTAGTCAACACATTCTTGAACAACCAATGGGCCAAAGAAGAAATCACAAGGTATGTTACAATATACTTCAAGACAAAGATTAAAAACAACATACTAAAACTTATGGGATGCAGCAAAAGAAATACAAAGAAAGAATTTTGTAATAATAAATGCCTACATTAGAAAAGAAGGAAAACTGGGCCAGTTACATGGCCTGGTAGATAAAGCCACCAGATTCTACATGTGAAATTCATGGTTCCAGGCCTTGACTTGCTGGCTTGAGAAATATGCCAGGAATGTTGCCCAAAATCCTAAATGAGGGAGAGATGAAGAAGTGATTGTGGCATAACCATTTCCCATGAGGTATGCTTTTGCCTCTCTCTCTCTCTCTCTTTCTCTCTCTCTCTCTCCATCTCTCTCTCTGACAAGCACACATGCCCTTTAGCAAAAAGAAAGAAAGAAAGACCTAAAATCTAAAATCATCACAACCTAATTTTATACTCCAATCAACTAGAAAAAGAAGAAAAAGTAAATCCAAAGTTAAAAGAAGAATGAGAGTAATGAATATTAGAGTAGAAGTAAACAAAATAAAGAATAGAAACTGACAGGAAAAATTGAGTCAATTCTTCAGAAATACCAATAGTCAACAAACTCTTAGCTAGACTTTTACAAAAAGAGAAACAGAGAAAAGGGGAAAAGAAAGGAAGAAATAAGAGAAAGAAGAAACATTACAACTGATGTCACAGAATTTTTTTAAAAGCATAAAAGACTACTATGAACTATTACACATCAACAAATTGGAAAATCTAGGAGATACGGATAAATTCTTAGAAGCATACAATCTACCAAAGTTAGTTGTAAAGAAACAGAAAATGTGAACAGACCAATAATGAGTAAAGCAAATGAATCTAATCAAAAACCTCCCAGTGAAGAAAAACCCTGGACCAAATAGTTTCTCTGGAGAATTTCTCCAAACATTTAAACAAGAATTAACACTAGTTCTCAAACTCTTTCAAAAAAATTCAAGGAGAAGAAACTCTTTCAAACTTATTTTATGAGTGCAGCATTACCCTGATACCAAAATCACACACTGCTACTACCTATAAGAAAAGAAAAGCATAGACCATTTTCCCTTATAAGTTATAATGCAACAATCCTCATTAAAATAACAGCAAACCAAATTCTATAATACATTAAAAGGGTCAATCATATCATGAGCAAGTACTATTTGCTCTTGGAATGCAAGGATGGTTGAACATATCAAAACTATTCAATGTGATTCACTGCATTAACAAAAATGAAAAACAAATACCACATCATCATCTAAATTTAAGCATAAACTCACTTGACAAAATTCAATACTGTTTAATGATATGAATGTACTCAACAAACTAAGAATAGAAAAATTATTTCAACATAATAAAGACCATATAAAAAAGCCTACACTCAACATTATGTTCAAAGGTGAAAAACTGAACGTTTTCCATCTAACATCAGGAACAAGACAAAGATGTTCACCCTCTCCACTTATATTCAACACAGTACTGGAAATGCTAGCCAGAGCAATCAGGCAAGAAATAGAAATGTGAGGTATAATTGAAAAGGAAGAAGTAAAATGTTCACAGATGACATGATTGTATATATAGAAAGATTCCTCATGGAAAAAGGTAAAAGCAATAAATGAATTTAATAAAGTTGCAAAATATAAAATCAGCATAAAAATAATTAGTTTAATTCATATGCACTGACAGCAAAAAAATTCAAAAAGAAATTAAGAAAGTAACCTCATTATAATAGCACATACAAAAAAGTACTTAGCAATATATTTAATTAAGCAGCTGACAAACTTGTTTACTGAAAACTACAAAATCCTGGTGAGAAAAACTAAAGACACAATACATGAAAATAACCGTGTTCCTGAATCAGAAGACTTAATATTGTTTTAATGTCCACACTACCTAAAGCAACCAACCAATTCAACACAATTAATATCAAAATCCCATGGCACTTTTTTGCAGAAATTAAAAACTAAGACGCTAAAATTCCTATGTAATCTCAAAGGATCTTGAATAGTGAAATCAAATTTTAGATGTAAAAACAAAGCTGGAAACTAAATACTTCCTGATTTTAAGATATATTAAAAAGCTACAATAATCAAAATAGAGACAGATATATAAACCAAGGAAACAGAATATAGAACCAAGAAATAAAACCCTCACATTTACGGTCAAATGATTTTAGAAAAAGGTGCTAATGCTACACAATGAGAAAAGGACAATCTTTTTTATTTATTTTTTTTTGAGAGGTTTTCGCTATAGGGCGTGTGTGCTCACCAGACAGAGAGAGAGACATAGAGACAGAAAGCGAGAAATCACCCCCCAGGGGGGATGGCCACGCCGCAATCCCTTCTCCTCCATTCTCCTCTCGGGATCTTGAGCACGTACGCACACGTGCCCGGCGGGAGTTTTAAGCCACCAGGTCCGGGACGCGAACTGCGGTCGACTACGTGGGAGTCCAGCGACATAGCCATTACACTAACTGCTGGTTCCCTTTTTTTAAATTTTTTTTTAAGAAAGGACAATCTTTTCAACAAATGATGGGAAAACTAGAAATTCACATGCAAAATAATAAAATTAGACCCTTGCTTTACACCATACACAAGTCAACTAAAAATGTATTAAAGAAGTAAATTAAGACCACTCTGAAACAATAAACTTTCTAGAAGAAAACACAAAAGTAAAGTTCCTCAACATTGACCTTGGCAATCATATTTTGGATATGACATCAAAATCTCAAGCAACAAAAACCTAAAAAAAAAAAAAGTGGGACTAGATCAAACTAAAGAGCTTCTACACAGTAGATGAAATAACAAAATGCAAATGCAACCTATGGATTAAGAAAAATATTTGTAAACCACATATCTGATAAGGGATCAATGTCTAAAATATTAAAATCCATAACTCAACAAGAAATCAAACAATCCAATTTAAAATGGGCAAAGGTAGAATGTTGCTAAGATGCTGTGCTCTTATGTATGCTGGGACAACATGGAAGACCTGGGTTCAATTTCCAGTCCAATCCCAAAGCTGGATATTGCGGCATGTGCCTGTAATCCAGTGACTCAGGAGGCTGAGGCAAGAGTACTTCAAGTTTCACACTGGCCAACACAGCATAGTGAGACCCTGTCTAAAAGATCTGGTCATGGAGGTACATACCTGTGGTCTCAATTAGGAGGCTGAAGCAGGAGGACTGCAAGACAGCAAGACTCTGTCAAAAAAAAAAAGCCAAAGTACTTAAATAAAGTGTTGTTAAAGGAAGATAAGGAAGATGTACAAATAACCAAGAAACATATGAAAATATGTTTGACATCACCAATTAGGGAAATGCAAATCAAAACCATAATGAGACATCACCATATACTTGTTTCTGTTTGTTTGTTTGCTTACTTTGTTTTTTTTTTTTTTTTTTTTTTTGGGGGGTTTTTTTCCACAGGGCACTATGGCCC